>NW_016815023.1:449646-535938 GCF_001698545.2 Rhinopithecus bieti | reverse complement strand
ATTAAGAAAATGTGGCACATATACACCATGGAATAGTATGCAGCCATAAAAAAGGATGAGTTTGTGTCCTTTGTCCTTTGTAGGGACCTGGATGCAGCTGGAAACCATCATTCTCAGCAAACTATCGCAAGAACAGAAAACAAAACACCGCATGTTCTCACTCATAGGTGGGAACTGAACAATGAGATCACTTGGACTCGGGAAGGGGAACATCACACACTGGGGCCTATCATGGGGAGGGGGGAGGGATTGCATTGGGAGTTATATCTAATGTAAATGACGAGTTGATGGGTGCTGACGAGTTAATGGGTGCAGCACACCAACATGGCACAAATATACATATGTAACAAACCTGCACGTTATGCACATGTACCCTAGAACTTAAAGTATAATTTAAAAAAAAATACACTGACACCAGAAAAACTAAAAATATATTCAACAAGATACATCTGCTTGAAATTCACTGGAACATATACTCTAGGTGACAAAAATGTCTGTCTTCCATTTTCATATCCCAAGCATACGCCAGGCCATATTAAGTCATGATGACGTGTAGTTCATTACTATAGAGACGTAAGAATTTTATAACTCATCCAATGAATTCATGCTGAGATCAGAGTTCTAGAGTATCATTTGACCATTTATATAAAGAAACTGGCAGTTTTAATTTTTTAATAAAGGTTATAAAGTAGGAGCTCTGTCTACTTTACTTCCAAGCAATGTTTTAAAAATTTGACAAATTTATTTAGATTAGTTATTTTGGTTTGTTTTTTAACAAATAAATGAATTTCCTACACTGTCAGAAAGTCATATATATTGACAAGGTTTTCATTTGCCTTTGTTTCTTTCCTAGAAAGAAGGATGGTTTGCTCATATCTACCTTCTACTTTTCACTTTATCCACAAATGCCCAGACGTTTACATTCTCGAGGAGCTTAACTGATGTTAGAAGTACAAACAGTGAATAGCTATTTTATCTTTTCTGCATAAACTTAAAAGGTCAACATGGTGATAGAAAAGCGGTATACTTTATTCTTATAATTGATCCTCATAGTTAAGGTCTCTTTGGTGATGCTATTCTCTAAGCAAAGCTTTTTGGAATAAAAAGTGAAATGTTAAAGAACTGGTGAACTTTCAGGGCAAGATAAATTTTCAATCTAAAACTTACAAGCCCAAGAACAAGAATTTGTCTGCCAGCCTTGGGCTATGGAATGTCCTTTTTTATTTGTTTTTTCAACTGGGGACAACCATTGAATTAGCCTTCTTTTTTGTTCCATAGGTTTAAAGCTCTTTTATTTCAAAAGGCCTTTGGCATGGTACACTGGTTTTATGTTTGATTTTTATTACTGATTTTAATTGCTTCTGCAGTTGTGTATATTTTTAGTACTCTAAGTATATTGTTCCTTGTAAAATACCTGGAGTATTTTCTAAGAAGCAGAATATTTTATGAATCTTTTTTTTGTATAATTAAATAATACATAATGTTTATGATACTGGCTTGAAGTTCCTAAAAATTTTAGAGGAAATGCAATGTGTAGCTCATAGATTTGAGAAAAAATATACTTAACAGATTCTTAACTCAGATATTCCCTTCCACAAATTTAATGTAAATAAAATAAAATAGAATCATGTTTTATAAACTACATTTATTATTTCTAGTTGCCTGCTGGTGACATCTTGATTTTTCATTTTAAAAATGGTTTAGCTCTGTTCTTTATGGTGAGTCAGACATTACAGCTACCTTTATGTGTGTAGCATATAAATGAAAACTTAAAATTCCCTGTGGAGTAGAAAATTAGCAAAGAACTTTTAAGTGCACCTGATCAAAGTAAAAAAGTATGCCAATTATTTACAGTGGGATGTTAGAAATTTGCAGTGGTGATGGTTATAAATCTTGCTGAAATGAATTTTGCTAGGCAGACATCCATTTTCCAATATGGAAATAGCCCTACAATTTTAGAAATTTTGTTTGAAACTATGTTTGGATATAACCATAGCCAAATATGATATGATTGTAGGAGTTTTCTATCAGATTGATATTCTTCATTAAGGTTACTTTGTAAGTATTATGGTGCAGTATTGTCACTGCTCCCAGACTATATAAAAAATCTAGTGAATCAAGCTGCCTGACTGTCACCCCAGTTCTCTTGTATTTATTGAAGAGTTCATATTAAAAGCTCAACTATGTACCAGTTTTAAATGTGAATGGCCTCCTATACTCACAGGCTTAATGCTGCCTAATTTCCTTTATAATATAAAATTATAATTTCTTTTGTTGTGTGGACAATAAGTTTCCCCATTTTTTTGGAATAGGGGCTAAGGGTACAATGGGAGAGAGATTAATAAGAAAACAGACAGCTTGTTTGAGCGAGTTTGGGGGCTTTGGGAAAAATTTCTAAGATGGGAGTCCTGAGCCTTATCTTCAGTTAGATGTCACTGATTATTTTAATGTTATTTTTAATGCATTGAGTAGTTTGTGTTGAGAAGCGTAATATTGAGTTGAGAGGGGATAGCAGATGATTCTGCCTAAGTTGATATCCATGTATTCTGTCTGTATTACTGGGAATATTGTTAAAATTATGAAGCTTATTTTACATAAATGAATTTCACAAGTCAGAAGTGCACAAAATTAAGAGTACTTATACTTCAATAGAAAACTAGACAGCACAGCCAATCCTTGTCCCTGGAGTTTTAGGTATTACATTAGGATTAATTTTTCTATATTACTATCAGGAACAAATTGCAAACCATTTCCAAATTTGCAGAGTATATTTGTGTGACATATGTGTATTCACTTAACACTAAAATGTAATGGGAAGCATTTGCATATTTTTCATTAGCTAAAGTTCTTGTATTTCTCCAAGGCTGTCTTACTAAAAGGTATAGTCTGTCTATTCTCCCATTTTCAGCAATGTTGAGTAATGGACTTTGAGAAATGTTTCTACCATTACTTATTTGTATGATTATTTAGATTGTCGTGACATTTGTTTATAAAACCTTTCAATCTTAAATTCAAGACAATTTCCTAGAAAACATTTTTTTTTAGCTTCTGCAATATTCAATTCATTACATGACATATTCCTTCGTGAAATTCTCTCCGCTTCTGACTTCCACAAGGATGTACCTCACTGCTGCTTCTCCTCTGGCTATTCCTTTTTTAATAAAAATTCTTCGGTCATTCTACTTTCCTCTCCAAACCCCAAGACTCAGCTCTTACTTCTCTGATTCCCCCTCGCCACGTTTAGGTCAGAGATCTCCTCAACTCAGGAAGTTAATAACGATCACTGCAGCCCTAGATGTAATCACCTCTTGAACTGATTCCACCTCTCTAAGAGGTGTTGAAACCAAGACATTTGTTCATGACTCCCTTCATACTCCCCAAAATTTTTCCTTTATTTTTCTTTTTTCGTTAATGGTATTTTCATTCTTATGGCTCCCACATTTGAAATTCTGGATCATCATTACCCTTCCTTAATTTTCAGATCACATGTTTAGTAATGAAGTTTAGTTATCATTACCAGGTTATGCCTCCCTGATGAAATTATTCCTTTTTTTCCCTTCATTCTACCCCTCTTTCTTCATTTTGCATGTTGAAAACACACACACACACACACACACACACACACACACACACAACCAAAGAAGCAAGCAACCAACCAACTTTGTGCATGTCACTCACAAAAATCTTAACACTTGAGCGTTATTTGGTGACTTACTCACCCCTACTGCCTACCCCAAGTCACACACATCATCAGTAGATTCCCATTTGGAATATGAAAATAGGAGAAATCCTGAATCTAATTCAAAAATTAGTGAAAGTTTTCATTAGATACCAGAAAAATTCAAGAAATTATTGCTATTTAGCTTAATTGATCAAAACTTTGGGCAAACCATAGGAATGGTTACAACCTTCTATATTGAGATAATGCTGCAATGCTAGGAAGTCTGTGCAGGAGATTCTTAATTCACAGATGCCTTCTAATTTTAGGGCTTAGAGTTGGAGCAAGGTCCAGCTGAAGAGCCATTGAAGACCACACCACTTGACATTTCATTTGCGGTGACTCATTAGTAAGAAAAAGAAGCCAGAGTGGGAGATTGCAGGGCTCATAAGGTAACTACCCTGAGCAGGAAACTAGCAGTGCAATGGGATTTTCATGATTCAGCATCAGCAGAGTCACTCCTCTCACTGATTGAGTTGATGGCAGTGACTCATATTTCAAAGCAAAATATGGTTGCATTCTGGAAAAACATGATAATAGTAAATAGGAAATGAACACCACTTCATTTTTATCTATTGAAGGACTTTGGCAGCTGACTTAATCCATATATATCTGGACCATTTCATTGTTATAAATCTCTATGAAATAGCAGTTTATTTTCAGAAGGCTTTTCAGGAAATTCTGAAAATTAGCTTCCAGATATGTGTTACGCTAAGGCCTGTTGTAGAGTAGAAAGTGGATGGACTTGGGAATCAGAGATGGATTCAGATTCTGTTTCTGCCACTCAACTTCTCTAATCCTGCAATCCTAACTTTTTAAAATGGGAACAAGAATTCCTACCTCTAGGAGTGTTGTGAGTTTAAATAAAATAATTATAAAAGAACTTGTCATTTGTTGGTTATTTCCACCATCTTTACCTCACATTTTCCAGAGGAATTTCTTATAATATTTTAGCAATAGATATTTACATGTTGTAAGTGTACCTCTTTTTCCTAATTAACAGGATTATAATTATTCCCTTTACAAAACAATTTAAAATGTAATCTTAAATTTTAATCTCCCAAAGGCACTGGAATGTTGGTTACTTAACAAAGAAGCAAGAAGCAGAAAACACCTAACTTTAGTTGAGTCATTGACAATAGTAAATCAATCAGATAATGAAAATAAAATATGCCAATGATAATTCAGGTCTGTGAAAGTGTATGTTTTTACTTATAAATGTTCAATTGACATGAAATTTTTAGGAATACTTATGGCTTAAAGTGAGGTGATTCCATGGCAGAAATTCAAGCATGATTAACTTTCATGAGTCCTCTGAAAACTTTATTAGAATCTGCTAATTGGCCATTGTTAAAATTATGATACTTATCAACTAATCATCAGTAAATGTTCTTATGCCATCTATATTCTTTAGACCTCAGACCATCTGGCTCTGAGATCTGCCATCATAAAATGCCTGAAAAGTTTTATGAGCCTTAGTTGTAAATAGTAAAATTTTTGGTTAAAGAAAGGAGTGGATTACAATTTGAATAACCTTATAAAAAAGAAAATGCTTGGGATTATCATTTTTACTCTTGGTTGAATAAGTAGATGGAATTGATTATATGGTTCTGTGGAAGATAAACTCAAAATATTCCTGGAGATAAGTATATGTCCCTGAGTGACTTGTTCTTCATGTACTACCAGTTTAAAATTAAGACAAACAGAAATCTCTGAAATGTTTTATTATTTTGATTGCACTCAAATCTTGTGTGCATTGCACTGATAGTCAATTCAGTCAAAACTAGGAGATTTTGTGTTCTTATTTTCACCTTCTTCATTTTCTGTCTAAATGATATGGAAGAGGGGAACAAAGGTTGTTAATAGTAGATACATCATGAAAATGTAAGTCCAAGATTTCTTTGAGAAAATAATTGAAACACTAGGCATAATAGAGTGGAGGCTGAGTTCCACAGTAAATTTATAAAAATTGACAAATATCAATGCCAAGAAGAGAATAGCAAAGGATTTTTTTTTTTTTTTGAAAAGTGAAAACTAGGGAACTGGCAAATAAGAGTTCAAACCTTATCCTTCATTAAATGAGGAACTCAATTTAAAAAAATCAATTTCAGGTCCTGACATTTGTGAAGCAAGTACAGTGTTCATCCATGTATTCATTTATTCATTCATTAAAACCTTTTGAAGATAATATTATGAAATAAGACTATCCCAGATTTCCTTAATGCTTACACTTCTTCCCAGAGTCAAAAAAGGTTATTCTTTATATTCAAGCCATAAATGCTAAAATAAGCAAAAGGTTACAATACACTTTTAACTAAAAATATATGTATATGTATTTTTATATATATTATATTTATATGTTTATATATATTTATATCAAGGCAATAATCAGCTATGGAAACCATTAGTTATATCTACTTATGAATCCAAGAAGTAACTGACAGTCTTCTTCAGTAATATATCAGACTAAATTGACTGTATCTGTTTTGTCATCAAATGCATTTGGATAAAATATAAACACATAAAATAGCAAATACATAACTGGGGTTGTAATTAAATGAAGAAAAAAATCCTAAAGCCAGAACTGAATAGAGAAAAGTCAGTGGATTTTAACAGTCTTAGGCTTGTGGATTCTTTTCACGTATTTAATCATTGAACCATCTTTCTGAGGCATGTGTATGTTTGGGGGAGCTATTTTTTTGAGTTGGGGAGGAAAGTCTCGGCTTTAGGCACTGTGTAAATGGGGCACATGGAACTGAACATCTTTTATAAAACTTGGAGTCATAAGTGATAAGGTCATATGTGAAATAAAGACAAGGAAAGGTTGACTTCCACGCAGGCCTGGGAAGAGCAAGAAAGTTTGTCATTGTAGACATCAAAGTGGAAAGAAGCTACCTGTTACATCCTTTGCAGGGACGTGGATAAAGCAGGAGGCCATTATCCTTAGCAAACTAACACACAAACAGAAAACCAAATGCCATATGTTCTCACTTATAAATGGGAGCTAAATGATAACACACAGACACATAGAGGGGAACAACACACACTGGGGCCTTTTGTAAGGTGGAGGCTGGGAGGAGGGAGAGTATCAGGAAAAATAACTGAGTACTAGGCTTAATACCTGGGTAATGAAATACTCTGTACAGCAAACCCCCATGACACAAGTTTACCTATGTAACAAACCTGCACATGTACCCCTGAGCTTAAAATAAAAGTTAAAAAAAAGAGCTACCTGTGAGAAGTGAGAAACACCACGAAACCTTTTCCAGGTTGGGTCTGTATTCCTGTATTCATGGTAATTGCAGTGCATGGAGATATCCAAGCTGGAATTCTTGAGACTCTTGGGTCCTCCAGCAAAAGCAATCCTAAAGCCACATTGCAGGGATACTTTCTCAACCCAGGGCATGTAGAAATCCCAAAGAAGTAAACTCTGCTGAAGAAAAGTCTACTAAGATAACAAACCACATGAGAGAAAAAAATGCCATTAGAGGAATCATCAGATGCAACATGTTGAAGAATGTATACCCCCTGGGCTGGAGATTGCAGAACAGACTGAAGACACTTCAGTGCAAATCAAGAGATGAAAGACAAGCTAGAAATGAGAAAGATAAATTAAAGTACTTTGGGAAAAAAGGGAAGATACGAAAGAACCACATAGAAATGTAAAAAATGAAAAACAATCTTTGACATTAAAAAGAAACTCAATGGAAAGGTTAAATATAACCTTCAGATTCATCTGAAGAAAGAGTGAATGAGATTGCAGATCTAAGGAGATCATGCATAATGTGGTACAAAGAATTACAGAAAACACAAGACAGATGTTTGAGATGTGAGCAGCAGAAAGAGAAGATCTGACATAATTGTAATATGAATTTCAGGAAGAAAAGATAGAGAAAACGAGGGGGTTATATGACAATATAATAGGAAAAAATTATTAGAATTTTAAAAAAAACATAATTCCTAAGCAGGTTTAAACATGTTAAGTAAAAACAAATTTCCCCTAGAAACATAGTAAGGTTGTAGTCCAGAAAAAACCCAGTCACATTTTAAAAGCTTTCTACTGGGATGGAAAAATACATGTGAAGATTGCCTACAGAGGAACAGCAATCAGACTTTTGACAGGCTCTTATCTGTGTCTTCTTCTATTAGAAAGCAATGGAATTATACTTTCAAAAATCTTTTTAAAAAGCCCTGTCAACTCATCTTTTGTATTCAAACAATTACAGAGTAAGAAGGGAACAATGACTTTTATGCATAAACAAAGACTAAGAGTTTACAATTCACATATTTTCCAAAACAAAAGCTATTTTAAGATGCATTCAACCAAAAGAAAAATAAACCCAGAAAGATGAGTAGGATGCAAAATCAATGCTGACAAATAAATTGGTAAATGTATTGTATTGTTAAGGTTAAAATACATATTGGCAGTGAAAAAAAGGTAATTTGGAAAAAATTAAAGGGGAACCAGAAAATCAAACTGCAAAAACATGAGAAATGATATAGGAGAGAATTGAAAGTAGCATATCCTAAATTTCTGTAATTGCTTTCAAGGTGGATAGATTAAAGAATAACTTTGTTGAATGTCTGCAATAGTTAAAAAATGGAAGTAATCTTTCATGAATAGGTTAAAAAGCATTGTATGTTTATATAATTAATATATAGCCATTAAAACAAAAAAAACCCATAAATAACAATCTCAAAACCTAATATTGAGTAAAAAGCAGTTGCAAAGTATACGTAATGCCTTAGGTAAACTTAAAATAACACTAAGTCGTATGTTATATATTCTATGTATTTTAAATGTACAAATTTTACTAATATAGTGACAGAAGAAACACTAAATTCATGATGATAGTTGCCTATGGAGAAGAGGGAGGTGAATAGGCAAGTATTGGAGTTGACTGCACCTTCATCTGTAACATACTCTTTTATGTATAGAAAAATAACCTGAGCATGAGAAGGGCTAACATTAAACCAAGAGATTAATTTAGACTGACCTTTGTTTTTGATAAAAATACAGTCATCAGTGACTTGGCTTTGAACACTTACAGCTGCTCCTTTGTTGTTGTCCTTGTTGTTTTGTTTGTTTGGGAGAAAAACAAATGTAGGCAGCTTATCTAGTTTGGAAAACTTGCTTCCAGAATCAGTCCTCCACAGCACAGCAGGAGCAGCACAGTGGGAAAAGACAAAACATTCTTGATAAAGTTGATGCATTAGAGACTTAAACTGGTGCAATTAAAAGAGGCCTTGATAAGATTTGATATTACACAGTGATACCTCAGTGTGTGCTAAGATTTCCAAATTTATACTTGCGGATAAAAAGATGCAAAGTGATGTGCAACTTGGGATTCTAAAATATTTCAAGATCGGTGGTTGCTTCAAATGAGTGGTATATTTTATTCTGTTTTCTCTTCAGGGGAAAATAGAGAAACTACCTAAAAGTAAATGTAATATTGTTTTTGTTCAAATCCTAGACAAACGATGTATCTGTAATTTATTGATACCATAAGCTTTTTCTTAACAAATCAACTTTCAGAACCTAAATATTACATATGCACTTGATGAGTTGAATAATAATTCATCTGTAGCATGTAGTGCTAAGATAATAGATTTTTTCTTTTTTTGGGAAATGTATGTTTGACAGACGTAAAATAGATGAATTCAGTGTATCATCTGTATGAGATTGCACTTGGCCAAACATTTATCAGAAAGAATGCTGGCACGTGTTCTGCTATTTCACAGAATTATTGAAGGAGTCATATTTAATGATGCTTTTTGGGCAAGTAGTATTTCTATTACCCATTTTCATCAAAATGACATCAAGTGACTCATCAGAATGTCTCTGCACAGCTACTCCTTTAGTTAGATACTCCTAATTTAAAACTGATTAGAACTTGAATACAAATTTGTTACAATAAAGATAATTTTAATCAATGCCCATCCTTAAAATTCACCTAAAAAACCTCCCAAAATAAAACAGAAAACTGAAAGCAAAATACATGAAGCAGGGAGAGCAGGGAGGCTTATATATTCAACAAAGAAAACAGATACATCTCTGGTCCACAGTCGATTAAGTTTACCTTCTAATTCTCAAAATTTGGGGCCAAAGTAAACATAAATCTGAGAGCATAACAAACTTCTTTAAACCTCACACCCAAAGCAGCTGTCTTTAAAAGTCGGTCACCGAGAGCTGAAGGGTGTATCTTAAACATTGTGACTTCCATGCATTCAGGACTTTGCATGACCTGTCCATCCTGTTCGGGAGGCTCCTCTCACAGATAATTGTAGGAATGACATATTTTTAAAATAGTTCCACTTTGAAATCATCTTCGTTAAGAGGCTTTCTCTTGCCATTCTTATTACAGAAGCACATCATCCCATTTCCATCTTTCTCTAACTTGAAATCCTATTTTGTTTCTCCTTGACGTTTGTCATTTTTGTAGGATTTGAGGTCTGCTGCTCAGTGAAATCCATGCCTTCTGGAGGATTACTGGTAAATAAATATTAAGCATGACTATTAAAATAATTTATCTTTTACCATCAAATAGAGAAAAAGGTATATTTTATTTATTCATTTGTTAATGTGTTTTTTTTTTTTTTTTTTTTTTTTTTTGTCCTTGGCTTTTACTGGAATTTAATTCTGAAGCAGTCAGGAACATTCATATCCCCCAAACCTAGAAGATTGCCTGACATATAACCAATAAAATAATTTCGAATAAATAAATGAATTAATGATGAAAAGCTCATAAATTAAGGGTAAGATAAGTAGTGGGATGAATAAAGGATGTTATGTTTGTCATCTCTGGTTGTATTTATTTTGATCTCTTCTTATTAATCTAAGGGTCTATTAAACTCATTTAATCTTGTGAAGAACCAGCTTGGTTTTGTTGGTCTTTTGAACGTTCGCCTCTCAATTTTGTTCAATTCAGCTGTGCTTTTGATTATTTCTTTTCTTCTGCTAGCTTTCGAGTTGGTTTGCTCTTGTTTTACTAGCTCCTCTAGGTGTGGCATTAGATTGTTAATTTGAGATCCTCCTAACTTCTTGATGCAGGCATTTAATGGTATAAACTTTCCTCTTAACATTGCTTTAACTGTGTCACAAAGATTCTGGTATGTCCTGTCTCTGTTTTCATTAGTTTCAAAGAATATTTTGATTTCTGCCTTAATTTTGTTCTTTGCCTAAAAGTCATTCAGGAGCAGATTGTTTAACTGACCCCATAGAAATACAAAAACATCCTCAGATTATTGTGAACACCCTATGCACACAAACTACAAAATCTAGAAGAAATGGATACATTCCTGGAAACACAAAACCTACCAAGATTGAACCCAGAAGAAATTGAAATCCTGAACAGGCCAATGATAAGTTCTGAAATTGAATCAGTAATAAAAACGCTACCAACCAAAAAGAAAAAAAAAGCCCTGGACTAGATGGATTTATAGCCACATTCTACCAGATATACAAAGAGCCAGTACTAATTCTACTGAAATTATTTCAAAAAAATTGAGGAGGAAGTACTCCTCTCTAATTCACTCTATGAAGTCAGTATTATCCTGATACCAAAACCTGACAGAGACAATAAAAAAAGAAAACTTCAGGACCATATCCCTGATGAACATAGACACAAAAATCCTCAATAAAATACTAGCAAATCGCATCCAACAGCACATCAAAAAGTTAACTCACCATGATCAAGTAGGCTTGGGATGCAACGTTGATTTAACATATGAAAATCAATAAATGTCATTCACCAGAAAAACATAAAAACAAAACCACATGGTCATCTCAACAGACACAGAAAAGGCTTTCAAAATTGTTTAACTTTCAATGTAGTATAGCTCTACAAATGACAAATCAAAATAAAGTACCCAGAAAGAGAAAAAACAGTGTTGTAAGAACTGGTGATGAAATATAGATGTTGAGAATAATATCATTTTCAAAAATTATGACAAATGGGAACTAGAAGATTTAAATGTATAAATGTTCTAATTTTTAAATAGCGTTAGTAGACACTATAGTTAAAACAAAATATAATGACTCCAAACTGAATTTTCATAATCATGTTTCTTCTTTAGAAAGATTTTGAGGCTTTATTATCTTGTGTGATGAAGAAACATTTATCTGAAGTTCAACAATTCTACTTTTATGTACTTTTATCGTTAAAATTAAAACTATATTTAATATTTTCTTTGGAAGGGCATGTGTGACATACACCAGTTTTTCTTCATTTTAATCTTTAATATCTTTGTGTATATGCATAGACTCAAGAGATATAAAGAATTATGCTAACAGTGATGGCTTCTGTTCAGTAAATAGTGTTTTGTTTTACTTTTTGGTTTGATTTCTTTAGTATATCTGTTTTATATAACAGGTTAATACACTTACAAAAAAAGTTGACTTCTAAATACTCTTGTGGAATCACTTTTCTTTTCTTTTTTTCATATATTTCAATTAGATCATGATTGTTTATTTAGTCATTAACATTGCTCATTATTGCTCAAATCCATAGCATTGCTAGTTTTTTCTTTTTTTGTTTTTTAATTTTAAGTTCTGGGTTATACATGCAGGTTTGTTACATAGGTAAACTTGTATCATGGTGGTTTGCTGCACCTATCAACCCATCACCTACATATTAAACCCAGCCTTATTAGCTACCCTTCCTGATGCTCTTCCCCACCATCCTCCTGCAACAGGTTTCAGTGTGTGTTGTTCTCCTCCCTGTGTTCGTGTGTTCTCACTGTTCAGCTCTGACTNATATATTTCAATTAGATCATGATTGTTTATTTAGTCATTAACATTGCTCATTATTGCTCAAATCCATAGCATTGCTAGTTTTTTCTTTTTTTGTTTTTTAATTTTAAGTTCTGGGTTATACATGCAGGTTTGTTACATAGGTAAACTTGTATCATGGTGGTTTGCTGCACCTATCAACCCATCACCTACATATTAAACCCAGCCTTATTAGCTACCCTTCCTGATGCTCTTCCCCACCATCCTCCTGCAACAGGTTTCAGTGTGTGTTGTTCTCCTCCCTGTGTTCGTGTGTTCTCACTGTTCAGCTCTGACTCTATTCCTGTGTTAGTTTGCTGAGGATAACGTCTTGCAGCTCCATCTATGTCACTGCAAAGGACATGAGCTTATTCCTTTTTATGGCTGCATAGTATTCCATGGCATATATGTACCACATTTTCTTTACCCAGTCTACCATTGGTGGACATTTGGGTTGACTCCATGTCTTTGCTCTTGTGAATAGTGCTGCAATGAACATACATGTGCATGTATCTTTATAATATAATGATTTATATTCCTTTGGGTATATAACCAGTAGTGGGATTGCTGGGTCAAGTGGTATTTCTGGTTCTGAATCTCTGAGTAATCACCACACTGTCTTCCACAATGGTTGAACTAATTTGCATTCCCACCAAGGGTGTGAAAGCATTCCTATTTCTTTGCAACCTCGCCAGTATCTGTTGTTTCTTGACATTTTAATAATCACCATTCTGACTGGCGTGAGATGGTAGCTCATGTTTTTAATTTGCATTCCTCTAATGATCAGTGATGTTGAGCTTTTTGTCAAGTTTGTTGGCTGCATGTATATCTTCTTTTGGAAATGTCTGTTCAGGTCCTTTGCCTGCTTTTTCCTTCCTTCCCTCCCTCCCTCCCTCCCTTCTCTCTCTCTCTCTCTTTTCTTTCTTTCTTTTTTGAGACAGTTTTGCTCTGTTGCCCAGGCTGGAGTGCAGCGGCATGATCTTGGATCACTGCAACCTCCGCCTCCTGGGTTCAAGTGATTCTCCTGCCTCAGCCTCCTGAGCATCTGGGATTACAGGCATGCACCACTACACCCAGCCAATTTTTGTATTTTTAGTAGAGATGAAGTTTCACCATGTTGGGCAGGCTAGTCTTGAACTCTTGACCTCAAGTGATCTGCCTGCCTAGGCCTCCCAAAGTGCGAAAGTGTTAGGATTACAGGTACGAACCACCGCATGCATCCTTTTGCCCACTTTTTAATGTTTTTAATTTGCTTAAGTTCCTTGTAGATTCTGGACATTAGACTTTTGTCAGTTAGATTGCAAAAATTTTCTCCCATTCTGTAGATAGTCTGTTTGTGCTGAGAAGTTTCTTTTGCTGTACAGAAGGTCTTTAGTTTAATTAGATCCCATTTGTCAATTTTTGCTTGTGTTGCAATTGCTTTTGGTGGTTTAGTCATAAAATCTTTGCCCATGCCTATGTCCTTAATGGTATTGCCTAGGTTTTCTTCTAGGATTTTTATAGTTTTGGATTTTACATTTAAATTTTTAATCCATCTAAAGTTAATTTTTGTATAAGGTGTAAGAAAGGGGTCCAGTTTCAATTTTCTGCACATGGCTGGCCAGTTCGCACAGCATGATTTATTAAATAGGGAATCCTTTCCCCATTGCTTGTTTTTGTCAGGCTTGTCAAAGATCAGATGGTTGTATATGTGCAGCTTTATTTCTGAGTTCTCTATTCTGTTCCATTGGTGTATGTGCCTGTTTTTGTTCCAGTACCATGCTGTGTTGTTTAC
This sequence comes from Rhinopithecus bieti, assembly GCF_001698545.2. Classification (NCBI taxonomy): domain Eukaryota; kingdom Metazoa; phylum Chordata; class Mammalia; order Primates; family Cercopithecidae; genus Rhinopithecus; species Rhinopithecus bieti. The sequence continues at coordinate 521,676 of NW_016815023.1, read as the reverse complement.
TGTAGCCTTGGAGTATAATTTGAAGTGGGGCAGTGTGATGCCTTCAGCTTTGTTCTTTTTGCTTGGGATTGTGTTGGCTATATGAGCTCTTTTTTAGTTTCATACGAATTTAATTTTTTTTTTTCTAATTCTGTGAAGAATGTCAAGGGTAGTTTAATAGGAATAGCACTGAATCTATAAATTGCTTTGGACAGTATGGCCATTTTCACAATACTGATTTTTCCTGTCTATGACTATGAAATGTTTTTCCATTTGTTTGTGTCCTCTAATTTCCTTGAGCAGTGGTTTGTAGTTCTCTTTGAAAATTTCCTTCACTACCCTTGTTAGCTGTATCTTTAGGTATTTTATTATCTTTGTGGCAATTGTGACTGGGAGTTCATTCATGATTTGGCTCTTTGCTTGTTTGTTGTTGGTGTATAGGAATGCTTATGATTTCTGCACATCGATTTTGTGCAATCATTTTTCTTGCAAGCTCTGATGTTAGTAATATCATAAGGGCTGGAAATTCCTTATAAATGTTCATGAACTTACCTCTGATACCACAGACATGTATGATTAAATGATAGATACATTCGTGATGTTATCCATATGTGGTAATATTGTTGAACTATATCCTTTCTGGTTTTTATCATGGAAATTTGTATTCCCACTAATCTTTAAAATTATTCTATAGAGGACCAAAACCCTTTTTAATAGAATATGTTCAAAAATCCAGTTGAATTAAGAGAATTATCTAAATTATCTTCTTGGGATAATGGACCCAAGGTGGATATGTATAGTTAATGGGACAAGAGGCAGATGATTCTGCATTTCCTTCCTCATGTTCGGAAATGGATGCTCCCTGGCATGTGAAAAAACAGTTAAAGGCACAGTATTTAAGAAAACTTATCAGCATGTTTGAAATCATTATCAAAATTGCTTTACATGATCAAAGTGCCTTGATAACTTTATATGATGAAATGCAATTATCTTTCCCTGAAAATCTTCAAAATGTTTAGTCTCTGAAATTAAACTTATGTCTGTCATAGGATTTAGGACCCAAATCAAGGAACCCTATAAGCTATTACAACTTTGCTTCCCAATTCTATGTGGTCATTGTTTCTTTATAGGTAGCTTCAGCTCTAAGAAGATTTGCTCATGTTTTGAACTGAGACTTTCACTAAGCACTTACTCTGTGTCAGGCCGTCTGGTAGGTTTTAGGGAAATAAAGAGATGAGTAAGATTCAGTCCCTGTCCTTGAGATTGTCACACAGTCTAATGGGAAAGGCAAACATGCAGCTAATTATAATTACAATGTGCTAAATAATAAAATGAAAAATATCTGTGGGAGATGTGATAGTAATTAATTCTACCTAGAAGTGGTGACAAGAAGACATGGGTAGAAATGAAAATGAAAACTCTATAAAGTTAGTGTAATAGGGCTAATATTTTTAGATTATGATAGCTAAGACATTTTATATACCTTCACTCTCTCTGTCAAGTAAGTGGGCAAAATGAACATTGGCTTTGGAAGAAGAAAAAGGAAGTGGAAATTTGGCTCCTTCACCTTTTCTGGGAAGCAGGGAAAGGAGAAGGAAAAACAGAAAGAAAGGCAAGGAGATCAATTGCCAGATTTAATCCACTCCCAATCCAGGACTGATCTAGGTCAAAGAGCTGCAAACCATGCAGGTTGATATGGAATTTTTTGAGAACATCATGTTTGTGGCCTACTTTAAAGGCTAGCCGTCATCATTCTGGCCCTGAGAGCAGCCTGGTATTTGGCTTGGGACCACGTCCCACATCATGTCACAGGAGTAGAGAACCTTTGACAGGAGGAGGTGGCAAGACGACACGCTGAGGGAGATAGTGAGGCTCCTTATACTCTACATGGAGTGTAGAGGATCCCTGTAAATTCTTAGTGCCCAGGAATAGGAATTGGAGGATTTGAGAATATGTGTGGCTGGACAGACACCTAGGGTCAGAATACAGAGCACAGAGTGCTGACTGCACAAGAGGCTGGAGGTGTGGGAAAGGTGTGATCAGTTATATAAAGTAGCCGAGTTCTTCTTTAAGTTTCAGTGTGTACTTTTGTAAACTTACCCCATAAGTATGGGGCTAGGTGAAAAAAATGTAGGCTATGCTAAATTTTGAACTTTCTCTAATTAAAATGAGAGCTCTGGAAGGATTTTTAATTGAGGGCATGGAAAGTTTTAGGAATATGTGACTTTTGGTAGAGTGAAGGTGAATAGTAAAGGCAAAGTGGCTAGGAAGAGGACTAAAACTAGTGACACACGGTGGAAACCTGTAGAAATAATAGACAAAAAACAAGACCCTTAACTGGGGCAGTTAGAGGATGAAAAGGTGATAGAATTTTTGACAGAGAGGTCCCAAGAAAGCACATGTGTGAGAAGTGTTCCTTCGAGAGGAGAAAACCTTCTAAAATGGTTTGAAGTTTCCACTGAGGGCACCTGGATATGTAAGATTATAATTAATTTTTATTGGAAATAAAAGAGGACAAGTGGGGATAGACAGAAAATGCATTCTGTTTGAGGCATATGATGTTTAAGGTACCAGTGAGGTATTTAATTAAAAATAGTCAAGATGCAATACAGGTGATGAGCTATTAATTAATGGATAAATTAATTAGTTAAATTAATATTTTGAGAACACACACTAAAGTATCAGGCCCTTGCTCAGCACTACTCGTACAGTTGTGAGTAAAAAAAGCAAGGCTTATCTACATACAAATTTGTGAGCACAAATCATTGGAATTTAATTCTAAATTAAGTTCAAACATTAAGAAAGTAATCACAGACAGAAAACCTAAATAATAAACTGTGATAAAAGGCATGAGGTAAAATGACCAGAAGCATTAGAAGCAGATAACAGGAAGACCTATTCTAAGCAGGTAACAGAAAGCAGATAACAGGAAGAACTGTTCTGAGCCAAGAGTTGAATGAAAGCTTCATTGCAATATATAGAACAATTCACCTGAGGTCTGAAGAGTGCATGGAGATACAACAGATGCGTGCGTGTGTGTGCATGCATGTGTGTGTGTGTGAATGTTGGTATGCAAAGCGTGCATTCCAAGGTGATTGAATAATTGTAAGGAGTCTGAGGCAGGAAGGGGTTTGAGAAGCTAGAAGCAGGCTCTTTTGGTTGACTGCAAAGTGGAGAAATTGGTACAGGTGGAGAAGTCCTCTTCAGATAATGGTGAAAGAACTTGTACCAGATAATCTCTCCCAGAGATAACTATTATCAACTTTGGAGGAAAAAACCCACCCAACCACTGGAAGGCATTATAGAGCCAACCAGAAGGAGGCAGAGACTGGAGGGGAGTAGACCACTGAAAGAAGAAAACTTCCCTAGGTAAAATGTTCTAGGGATAGTATTTTGAGGTCCCTCAGTCTGCATGATCTTGGGGCAGCTACAACTGAGGCAGAAAATCACAATCTAACTAGAGTAGTAAGATGAAGATAAAAAAAGCTGGAGCATCTGGAAAGTGGGGGAGGAAAGGATGTAGAAAATGGGAAGATAAATATAAAAAAAAAAAGCCCCCAGTTCAGGCCATGCCTAACTATTTTATTTTGATGCTATTCTAAATAAGATTATTTGTAACTTTCCTTTTGGATAGTGTATTATTAGTATATAGAAAAGCAACTGATTTTCTATGTTGATTTTGTATTCTGCAATTTACTAAATTTATTAGTTCTAGCTGTTTTGGGGAAAGCTTTAGGTTTTTCTATATGTAAAATCATGTCATCTGCAAACAGGGACAATTTTACCTCTTTCTAATTTAGATTAGATCTTGAATTGGATTTTAAAATTTCTTTTTCTTGCCTAACTTTTCTGGCTAGGACTTCCAGTACTATGTGAAATAGAAATAATGAGAGTGGCCATCCTTGCCTTGTCTCTGATCTTAGTGGAAAAAAGCTTTCAGTTGTTCCCCATTGAGTATGATGTTAACTGTTGTATTAGTCTGTTCTCATGCTGCTAATAAAGACATACCCAAGACCAGGTAATTTATAAAGAAAAAGAGGCTGAATGAACTCACAGTTCCACATGGCTGGGGAGGCCTCACAATTAAAGCAGAAGGCAAGGAGGAACAAAGTCCCATCTTATGCGGCAATAGGCAAGAAAGCTTGTGCAGGGGAACTCCTGTTTACAAAACCATCAGATCTCATGAAACGTATTAACTACCATGAGAATAGTATGGGGAAAACTGCCCCCATGGTTCAATTATCTCCACCTGGCCCCACCCTTGACACCCTTGACAAGTGGGGATTATTACAATTCAAGGTGAGATTTGGGTGGGGACACTGCCAAGTCATATCAGCAGTGGACTTGCTAATAACCCATTGAAAAATGAGATAAAGACTGGAATAGATGTTTCTCCAAAGAAGAGATACACAAATGACCATAAAGTACACGCAGAGATTCTCAGTGTCACTAATCATCAGGTAAATGCAAATCAAGACCACAATGAGATATTATCTCACACACGTGAGGATGACTGTTATCAGAAAAACAAAAGACTAGTGTTGCTGAGGATGTAGAACAATTGGAATCCCTGTATAGTATTGGTGGAAATGCAAAGCAGGGTAGCTGCTATGGAAAACAGTACGAAAGTTACTAAAAAAAAAAAATGTAAAAATAGAACTACCATACGATCTATTAATAGCAACCCCACTTCAAGATATGTATCCAAAAGAATTGAAATCAGGATCTTGAAGAGAGATTTGCACTCCCATGTTCATTTCAGCACTATTCACGATAACCAAGATGTGGAAGCAATCAAAATGTTCAGTATATAAATGTATAAAGAACACGTGGTAGATACATCCAGTAGCATACTATTCAACCTTAAAAAGAAGAAAATTCTTATCTATGCAACAACATAGATAAACCTTGTGTCATGTTAAGTGAAACAAGTCAGTCACAGAAGGAAAAATACTGGCTGATTCTACTTATATGGGGTATCAAAATAATCAAACTCATAGAAGCAAGTAATTGAATGATGATTGCCAGAGGCTGAGGGAGGAGAAATGGCGAGTTGCTAATTAATGTGTATAAAATTTCAGTTGTGCAAAATGAATCAGTTCTAGAGATCTCATGTATAACATGGTGCCTATGGATAATATTCTACTGCACACTTAATCTGTTAATAGATCTATGTTGTGTTCTTACCAAAATAAAAAAAATTAAAAAATGATGTCGGCAAATTTGCTAAATTTGATGAAATGATAAACCCATAGATCCAAGAAAATAAGTAAACCCTAAGTAGGAAAAATACCCATAGGCACACTATAAGCAAACTGCTGAACACCAAAGAGAAAAATTTATAAAACAGCTAAACGAAACCATGTATTACATCCAGAGCAATAGTAATAGATGTAATGGGTGGTTTCTTATCAGAAAGAACAGATGAATCAGACCATTGGACCATTCTAGCGTCAGAATGACAGCTTTAAAGGGATAAAAGAAAGTAAAAAACCTGTCAACTCAGAATTCCACATCCTGTGAATTGAATTTTTTTTCAAAACTGAAGGCAAAATGCAGACATTTACAGAAAAATAAACCAGAAATTTGTTGCCAGTAGACTGCATTATAAGAAATGTTAGCTGGAAGACTTCTATGATTTTTTAAAATGAAGAAAATATGTTAAAGTTATTCAGACTAAAGGAAAATGACTTCAGATGAAAACTTATTTTCTATAGTAAAAAGTGAAAAGGACTGTAAATACTAAAATGTGAATTGTAAAAAGCCACATATATGTAAATATATATTTCCTTGACCCAATTTTCTAAAAGACATATGGCCATTTAAACCAAAATATGAACTGTATTATAGGGTTTATGATGTATAATATATATTACTGTAGTAGCACAAAGAATGGTAACTGTTAAATAAGCATATATAGTTGCAAAGTTTTTAAAGCTAATATGAAGTAATACATTAAGTGAACTGTAAGAGTCATGGATGTGTATTATAATTCCTGGAGCACCCATCTCTCTCTTACACACACACACACACACAAACACACACACACACACCCTCAATACCATGGATTCAATGCAATACAATTTTCAACTGATTTTACTTCGATACAAACATTGAAAAAGAAGAATAAAAATGAAAGATTACATGGATTTCAAGAACTGCTACAGCTACAGTATTCAAGGCAGTGTGGTTTTGACATAAAGACAGAAACACAGAATAAGAACAGGCCAGAGAGTTCTGAAATAGACCCACACTAATACTGCCATTGATTTTGGTAAAGGTAGAAAAGTAATTTTGATAAAGAGGTAACAGAAGTATATCTAATAAATGGTATTATAATTGCTGAATAGCCATATATAGAAAAAGTAACTCAAGGTAGGTTGTAAACATAAATGTAAAATCTCAGAAACAATAAGTTATCCTAGATGAAAACATAGGAACATATTTTTTCTCCTTGGGAGTATGCAACAGTTTCTTAGGACACAGAAAGAAATAGCCATAAAGTATAAAATAAATTTCAAATCACCACTTCTGTTCATTGAAAGATATCATTAAGAAAATGGATATCCAAACCAAATATATGAGTGTATATTTCCAAATTACATAGTGGTAAAGCACTTGGATTGTGAATATATACAGAACATGAGAAATCCAAAATTCAAAACAAACTAGTGAAAAATGAGCAAAAGTCTTGGAGAGACACTTCACAAAGGAAAATATATGAATGGTCAAAAAGCACATGAAAAAGTAGTCAACATTATTATTCATCAAGTAAATGCAAGTTAAGCTGCCATTTGACTGCTCCTACTTCAGGCTAAATTGGTAACACCAAAGGTGGGTTTGGATGTAGAGCAATATAACTCTAATCTGTGGAACTATAAAAAATGGTACCACTACTTTAGAAAATAATGTTGCAGTTCTTATAAATTTCAACTTTCAACGTCTCTGTAAACCAGTAATTTTAGTAATTTTATGACTTGATATTCAACAAAGAGAGATTAAACCAAATGTACAAACACAACTTGTACACTTGAAACATTTTAGTATCCAAAATAAAATTGCTCCAAACTGGCAATAACCTAAATGTTCATCAGTAAGAGAGCTAACAAAAAAATTGTAGTATGTTTAGGATGATGGAATGCTTTTCAGGAATAAAAGAAAGCAAACTACTGAGACAGACAACTGTATCTCATAGATAATATTCTGAGTAAAAGAAACTACATACAAAGTACTACATATTGACTGAGATTTTAAGACAGACAAAATGAATCAATGGTGAAAAAATATGTAGAAAGTGAATCATTCTGTAGGGGAGGAGGATTGATTTGAAAGGGCATAAGGAAATGTTTTGGGATGATGAAAATGTTATCTTAATAGAGGTGGATACACCTATTTACCTATTTCATAAGTGTACATATTTGTCAAAACTCATCAAAAGTGGTAGTCACAGAGCAGTGTGGAATTCTTACATTGTACTGTGTAGGTTGTTGAATCATGAACATATATTCAAGCATTTCTTGTGTAAAATATACAGACTTTAAAAGTTGAAAGTAGATTAATGAATCAGGGGATGTTAAGGGATTTCAACGCCTGGAGGGACCTGAGTTTTCCAGCACTTTATGACCTCTCTCCAAAGACCTATTTTTAGCACTAATGATCTCCCCTGTTTCTTACCATCTAATTCTATGCTTCTTCAAATTGTTATTTTGGATTTTAATTGTTTTATATCTTGATTCTTATATTATTACAAGCTCTGTGAGCCGAAGGAGTCTGATTCTTTACATATCTACCCGCTTCCTACATACACCTTCACCCCTTTTTCAGGACTCCACAGAAGGCAGGCATGTGGGAGATACTCTAAATATTCATTAAATGAAAATTGTTTTAAAATCTCATGTAGAGCAATATCTACATTACCCTTTAATCCTTTCCATTAGTGTATAATTTCATACTTTAAAATCCATTTGGTATGCATTACCTCATCTGATCTCACATTAACATAGAGTTTTAGACAATGCAGGTGCTATTTCTTTAGTTTTCAGGAGAAGAAAGTGAAGCTAAAGGTCATTTGACCAACTCAGTATCAAAGCTTTGAATGAAACAGTCCTATGACTTCTCGTAGAATAACTTTGTCATTATAGATCACATGCACATATTTTACACAGATCAGTCTGCATGAAACTCAAAATATGTTAGAATGAATTAAAGTAACTGCTGCTTTTCTGAAAAAGAAAACATTATCATAGTATTCAGACATTTGATCTTGCCTTAACAGTAGCTGAGACTAAACCAATGCCATTGTGAAATTTATATACAGTATTTGCCCAATTTAGAAGCAGAGGAAAAGACTGGAGTTGTATAATTTTTCAGTATTTCAAAGGTAGAATGATAGTGTCCGTTGTAGGAAACACATATGGAAATAGGAGATGGCCCAGCGCTGTTCTTTTTTATGCACAAAGTTACTGATTCTGATCCAGGGTAAATAATTTGCCACATTCTTTCTTTTTTTTTTAAATTGATATATTATTGTTGTACATATTTTGGGGGTACATGTGATATTTTGATACACATATAAATGTATAATGAGCAAGTGAGGGTAACTGGGATATTCATCACTTCAAAAATTTTTCTTTTCTTTGTATTGGGAACATTACAATTCTTCCAGCTATTTGAAGAATACGATACATTATTGTTAACTATAATTTTCCTACTATATTATTGAATACTGGTTCTTAATTTTCTATGTGACTGTTTTTTGGTCCCCAGTAACCAACTCTATCCGCACACCCTTCCTTTCCTAAGCTCTGGTAACTACCATTCTATGCTCTGTCTCCGTGAAATCTATTTTTTAGCTGTCACATATGAGTGGGAACATAAAATATTTGTTTTTTCTAAGCATTATTTCACTTAACATGATGGCCTCCAGTTTTGTCTGTGTTGCTGCAAATGACAGAAATGCATCCTTTTTGTGTCTGAATAATATTTCATTGTGCATATATATCACATTTTAAAATCCATTCCTTTGTTGATGGGCACCTAGGTTGATTCCATATATTGGCTATTGTGAATAGGGATACAATAAAAATGAGAGTGAAGGTATCTCTTCTAAGTACTGACTTCCTGTCTTCTGGATATCTACCTAGCAGTGGGACTGCTGGATCATATGTTCATTCTATTTCTAGGTTTTTGAGGAAGCTTTGCACTATTTTCCCTAATGGCTGTTCTACTTTACATTACCTTCAACGGTGTACGAGCATTACTTATTTTCTGCATCCTTATCAGTGTTTATTATATTTTGTCTTCTTGATGATAACTATTCGGATTGGGGTGAGATTAAATTTCATTGTGATTTTGATATTCATTTCCTTGATGATTAGTGATGTTGAGCATTTTTCCATATACTTATTGGCCATTTGTGTGTTTGCTTTTGAGAAATGTCTATACAGGCCATTTGCCCATTTAAACAAATTATTTTTTTATGATTATACTTTAAGTCCTGGGATACATGTGCAGAACGTGCAGGTTTGTTACATAGGTATACACGTGCCATGGTGGTTTGCTGCACCCATCAACCTGTCATCTACATTAGGTATTTCTCCTGATGTTATCCCTCCTCTAACCTCCAAACCCCTGACAGTCCCCAGTGTGTGATGTTCCCCTTCCTGTGTCCATGTATTCTCATTGTCCAGCTCCCACTTATGAGTGAGAACATACGGTGTTTGGTTTTCTGTTCCTGTGTTAGTTTGCTGAGAATGATGGTTTCCAGCTTCATCCATATCCCTGCAAAGGACATGAATTCATCCTCCTTTATGACTGCATAATATTCCATGGTGTATACGTGCCACATTTTCTTAATCCAGTCTAACACTGATGGACATTTGGGTTCCAAGTCTTAGATATTGTAAACAGTGCTGCAAAAACATACATGTGCATATGTCTTTATAGTAGAATGATTTATAATTCTTTGGGTGTATACCCAGTAATGAGATTGCTGGGTCAAATATTTCTGGTTCTAGATCCTTGAGGAATCGCCACATTGTCTTCCACAATGGTGTCATGCTGCAGGAACGGAATGTGGTGGAAAAAGCATTCTGTCACAGTTGTACTGCTACAATTTGAATATTTGTCCTTTCCAAACATGCTGAAATTTGATCCTTGGTGTTGGAGATGGGGTCTCATGAAAGGTGTTTGGAGTATGTGGGCAGATTAATGCCCTCCCTTGGGGGTGAGTGAGTTCTTACTCTTTTAGATTACACAAGTGCTGTTTTTTCTTTAAAAAAGAAAAAAATACTGGAAACCTCTCCTCTTTTCCTCCTCTCTCACCATGTAATCTCTGTACTACCTGGTTTCCCTATACCTTCCACCAGGAGTGGAAGCTGCCTGAGAACTTCATTAGAAGCAGATGCTGGCACCGTGCTTCTTGTAAAGCCTGCAGAACTGTGAACTAAATGAAGCTCTTTTCTTTATAAATTACCCAGCTTCAGGTATTCCTTTGTAGCAATGCAAAAATGAACTAAGATATGTATACTAATACTGGTTTTGATTATTTCCCTCAACCAAGACATGTAAAGTATAATATTAAATGACATTCCTATTTATGAATCAACAATGTTTTGGTAATATTTGAGTTTTGTGGGAGGATACTTCTTTTTAAACATGAATGTATTTTGTTGATCTTATTGATAAAATTTGATTTTTTTTGTCTTTTAATATACTCCAGAACAGATAGATGGCCTAAAATAGCAAATTATTAAAGTTATTTGTATATGGCTCTGAAATGAAAGACTCACACATAAACCTCCACACTTCTAGGTTTGGACAAGACCAACTTCGTACTTACACAGAATCCTTTTGCCAGTGGGTACCTGACACTCTAGCTGGTGAGGAAGATGGGAATTATTAGATCTATGGCAGACTTGAAAGCCACATTCCTAAACAGCATGTTGAGTGAATTCATTTTTTGAATCTACTGACATTTAATTGCAAATATCACTTCATTTGTTTGATAAATAAGTTTGTAATGCTATATTTTAAAAACACATGCATTATTAGGTTAATATTTAAATGCATTTTTATTTTTGCCACGAACCACCTTGCTGAATCATAGAGGAATTCATGAACGAGTAATATTTGATGTGATGCTATGTAATGTTATAAAACATTTGTATTAATTTTTCAATCACTGACCCAGGAAATTTTAATGCCTTAAAGTAAAATTAAAGAAAAAAGTCTCAATTAAACATTTTCCTTGATTCTCAAGTTTCTGAAAGAGCTTGTGAAGATGCTGCATTTATGTAGGACTCTCAGTTATCTATTCATAACTGGAGTTCTAGTAAGCAGTGCCATTAGGGGAGGATGCTAAAAATCATATGCCCTTCTAATAATGCCTCATTCTGGTAATGCAAAATATCACCTAATGGTCTCTAACTACCATGGAGTTTTCAGCAAATGCATGGTTAAGGCCAAGAGTGTTCAATAAATAAAGTGTAATTTAAATAGTAGGCAGAAGGTCATATAGCCACAATCTACAAGTGAGCATATGAATGACATACCACCTTCTCTCCAAAATAAAAAAAGTCTCCACTTACAAAAACATATTCTGAGAGGGGAAAATAGCCAAAAAGAGAGGAAGAAGGAATTCCTGAGAACACTGGCTATGAAGAAAGGTGGCTGCCAGCATGCCTGAATCTACTATATGCTAACATCAACACCTGATATTACTCATATTGGCCATAAGGATCTGTGAATAAGATGAAAATTGGTACAGAGTGAGATGATTGCAACAATGCTAACAAATTCCTGATATGTGTCTGGCAGGTTGTGATACGAAGAGGTACCAAAAAGGGACTGGAACATAATTCATTTAGAGCAGTGGTCCCCAGCCTTTGTGGCACCAGGAACTGTTTCATGGAGGACGATTTTTCATGGGTGTCTGGGAGTTGCACAACGGTTTTGGGATAATTCAAGCACATTACATTTATTGTGTACTTTATTTCTATTACATTGTAATATATAATGAAACATTTATATAATTCACCATAATATAGAATCAGTGGGAGTCCTGAGCTTATTTTCTTGCAACTAGATGGTCTTTTCTGGGGCTGATGGGAGACAGTGACAGATCATCAGGTATTAGATTCTCATAAGGAGGACGTAACCTAGATCCCTCACATGCACAGTTCACAATAGGGTTTGTGGTCCTATGAAAATCTGATGCCACTGCTGATCTGACAGGAGGTGGAGCTCAGGCAGCAACACAAGGAACGAAGATAGAGAGCAGCTGTAATTACAGATGAGGCTTTATTTGCTCTGCCGCTCACCTCCTGCTGTATGGCATAGTTCCTAACAGGCCATGGACTGATAGCAGTTAGGCCTTAATGATGTGGATCAATGATTTTTTTTTTAACATATGTATAGCTATGTGAACAAACACGGTTCATTTTATAAAATAAATTGTAATTATTAAGTGCTGAGTTGTATATATGGTTATTAGACCAAAATTGACAGTGGTTTTGTTCTACTCTTCTATAACCTTATCGTTTTTCCATTTTCCATTGGTCCTTCAAATTTTGAATATAGAAAGAAATATGACTAAAGCTCCCTTAATGATTTGGCAATTTCTCTTTGTAATTCTCTCAGTTCTAGTAATTTTAATTTCATATACTTTGATGTTAACAGACATACAACTTTAGGTTTAATTGCATTTTTAATTAATTGACTATCATTATTATTTGGTCATCTGCTTTACCTATAATAGTGAATTTGGTTTTTAAATCTGTTTCCTCTAATAATAATATTGTAATATAAGTAATCTTTTCTTTAGAATTATTCTGACAAAAATTTTCTCTTCTCTTTCAAATTTTCAACGTTACTACATTTTAATGGTGTAAGGAAGAAATTGCTAGCTGCTCACCAAAACCTAGGTTTTCCTTTGTACTTAAGTAAATGCTATATGCATATAGGCTATATTTCTTAGTTCTTTTACAGATAAACACATGTGAATAAGTCCAGCCATTGTAAGGTAAGTAGATGTGATCTGTTTTCAGGCCCACAAAGTCCTTCTGTCACGCAACATCCCTCCCTCCATGACCTTTTCCCTTCTAGTTGCTGGGGTAGAGGTAAGCCAAACAATTACAGTGGAAATCTCATGATGAAGGTCACAGAGTTTGGATAGTCCTGAATAATTGTGAAGACAGGCTGTCTGACAAACTCTTCATCCACATTGTAGTGTTAGATGAGGAAGAAATAAACTTTTATTGTGTTTGAGTTATTATGTCTGTATGCTGTAGCACTGAAGTTGTTCTAATACAGAGATCAAAAAAGGATTCCCTAAGGAGATTACAGTAAGCAGAGATTTGAAGAATGACTGGGTTGTCTTGCTTGGATGGATGGTAGAGTTGATAGGTGGGAATCTGTCCAGAAATAACTTTTTGAACTTTCTAGACTTCAATTATTTTCAGACATAAACCCGTAGTCAAGTTCATCTATTTATCAATCATTGAACATGTCTATGCTTGCTATGTAGCCCTCTTTCCCTGATATCAAATTTCCACTTACCTTTCCAAGTGTATCTCAGATACTTCCTTTTCTATGAAGCAATTACAGTTGACCTAAAATTTACCTTCTTTTTACATTTTCAATTTTGACAACTTGAACCTTTTATTAGAAAACGTAATTCAGATAAAACTTCAAAAAATAAACAAAAAATAGAAAAATATTTAGTATTGCGAGTGGTGAAAAAATAGATTGTTTTCAACATATCAGCTAATGTCAAATTGGTGCATTGCATATAGTATTTCTCAACTAGTATTAGTTGGTAGGATAATAAAATTAAAGTTTTGTAATTACCTGGTGAATGAATCAGCCTTAAAACACCTTAAGGCACAGAATATATCAGCTAATATTCTCAACTAATATTAGTTGGTAGAATAATAAAATTAAAGTTCTGCAATTACCTGATGAATGGGCAGCATAGAAACACCTTAAGACTTAAGACACAGAATGCATTAGCCATCCTAAATATCTCTCTTCCTCAACAAACCTTCCCACTAGATAATTTTTTTAATTTTTAAAATATAACTTGAATACAATATTTTAATAATCATTTTCTTGCTTTTCTTTGCAGTTTAACCACCTACATATGCACATCTAAACAAGATAACTTGGTTTTCTCTGTATCTGAGAATCATGTAAACCAAATCATATTATCTAGATACTTCTGTGTCTTGTTTTATTTCACATATTCATTGTCTATAGCAGTTGTTTGTTTATTTTCAATGTTGTATAGCATTCTATTTTATGCCATACTTTTCCTAGTCTACTTTTTATGGCTATTTAGGTTATTTCCAGTTTGGAACTATTACAATGAACACAGGAATTAACACTCTTTTACATGCCTTTTGGTGCACAAGTGCAAGAGTTACTCTATGATTATACCTACGATGAGAACCACAGGGTCATAGGCTATGCATATTTTCAACCTTGATGATTGCTATTAAATGATTTTCCAAACTGATTGTACCAAATGACACTCATGCTAGCAGCTTATGAGAGTTTGAATAGTTAAACTGAATGTTTTCAATTAGATGACTGAAATTGGTTTCATTTCCATTTTCCTAATTACTTGTGAGGTCAGGCATCTTTTTGTAAATGTCCTTTTTTTGAAGTATTTATTAAGATTTTTTATCCATTTTCTATTGGGTCCCTAGACATTGTATATTTTTAATCCCTAGACACACACACATACACACACATATACACACACATTGGATTATATTTTTTTAAACATACATTTATGATATATATATACACATATGTGTGTGTATGTATATATATATAGTGTGTATATATATATATTCCAGTTCTTTGTCAGTAAAATGCAACTATATTTTTAGTTTTACAGTTTCTCTTATCTCTCTTGATGTATTTAACCAAAATTCTTACTTTTAAATTAGTAAGTTTAGCTTTTTCTTTTTGGTCTTATTTAAGAGTTCTTTCCCTGCTACATAGTTATGAAGGTATTCACTTGTATTATTTTCTAAAGGCTTTATAGCTTTGTTATTTGCATTTAGTTCTGTAATTTATCTAAAATTTGTGTGGATAGGATAAGGTAGAGATCTAATATTTTGCCATATGTATTAAAAATAACCTAGTGTAATTAAAAAAATGGTTCTTTCCCCAATAATCTGCAATGCTACATTTAACAAATATTTACATTTTCATGGATTTATTTCTGGACACTGTATCCTTTTACATTGATTTATTTTTCTATTGCTGTGCCAATAGCCATATTGTCTTAATTCCTATAGCTAATTGAGCATGTCTTTCTTCATTTTGGCTATTTTGACCATTTGGTTTTCCACATATATTTCAGAACATGTTTTTTAAGTTGACAAAAATTTTAAAAATTTTGATTCAGACTGTATTGAATCTGTAGATAAATTTGGGTGTGTTTGGCATCACACTGAATTTTACTATCCATTTGTTTTACATCTCCCTTATGCACTTTTTTCTTTAACATAAAAATTATTTATCTATTTACTAAATAATTCATCGGAAAAAGCTTCCTATTAGGAAGAATGTGTGTAGGTGAGGGAAATTGAAGGTGTATGTACGTGACAGGCATATTTTTAGAGCATATATCCATGTTCTATTTTCAGAGAATACAGAGCATCTACTTTATTGCTTTTAGCCTCTCTCTTCACCCACTTGATAGTTCTTCATTTTGGTAGAGTTGCTATTTTTATTAGGTTGTGTTTTACTTGTGGGGCTGGCTCTGCGTTAAAAGCTAGTGCCTGCATGTGTCATGGTCTTTTTACCATATCCTCCTCGTTTCTGATGAATCAAATTGCCATTATTTTATTTGTGTTCATACTCTTTTCTATGATGTTTATTGAGTAAATAGATTTATTGCTCTGCTGGCCCATAGGAAAATGAAGCCTCAGTTGAGTCTTGGCTTAAGCCACGTTCTCCAAATCAGCCTCTGCCAAGCAACCCTGTATTTGCAGGGTTATTGGATAATTGCTCAGCCAGAGTTTACCCTATACCCTCCTCCCCATTTGGCTATTATTATATATAAATGGATGTATAGAAGGATTAGAAAATGGTACAATTCAAGAACTAAATTGTTTCCAAACATTCAGTGCCAGATTTTCCCCAGTTGCAAAATCTTATATATGTTTCACAAAGCAAATTATACTTTCGTATGGTGACTATAACTAATAGAATTATTATTTTATTTTATAAATCATTTTCTTCCATTAAAATGGAAATTTGGCCTTCCTTTCTTTTTTAAAAATTAACATTAATATTACTAATCATTATTAATTTTATTTCACCTTTTTAGATCTGAAGGTGAAGGTCATAGCTAAACATTAGATGAGCATGCACATTAGAGCATATGCTTTTTCAAACCTTACCATGTTGAGTCTATTTGCCAGATGCTGTTATTGTGAATTTTAACAATTAAGATGTTATTTCTAGTACTTTACAGTTTTTAAGTCACTTAAGTATGCATTATCACATTTGATCATCATAAACTATTTATATAGGTAAGATATGCATTTTTAATTCTCTTTCTATACCTGTGAAAATTGATCAAAAGATCTAGATTCGTTTCTGAGTTACTAAGATCAAGAGCATTGTTGACTCTGCTTTTTTGAATGAAATGGACAAATGCCCCAGAATTTTAGAGTTGATAAATTGTAAAGCTGTATTTTAAATATAGTTTCTGGTTAACCTAAGAAATAGTGCAAAATAGTAGAAAGCACACAGGCTTTGGAGTCGGACATATATACATTTAAACTTAGATGTCTATTAGCTGTGTGACCAAAGATAATATATTTAACTTCTCTGAGCCTTACTTTCTTTTTTTTTCTTTTCTTTTTTCTTTTTCTTTATTTTCTTTTTTTGAGACAAGGTCTCATTCTGGTTGCCAGGATAGAGTGCAGTGGTATAATCTTGGCTCATTGAAGCCTTGACCTCCTGGGCTCAGGTGATTCTCCCACCTCAGACTCCCGAGTAGCTGAGATTACAGTCACACACCACAACACCTGGCTAGAATTTTGTATTTTGAGTAGAGATGGGGTTTTGCTATGTTGTCCAGGCTGGTCTTGAACTCCAGACTCAAGCAATTCACCCACCTCAGCCTCCTATAGTGCTGGGATTACAGGCATGAGCCACTGCACCCTGCCCAAATCTTACTCTCTTAATCTATACAATGTGTGTGGCATTATGTAACCCTTAAATTTGTTGCAGGATTACATGCATGCCTCTAGCATGGTGGTTACCACATGGAAGAGTTTCTGTGTATTGTATCAATTATTGCAATGTTTAATCCTTTAAAAATAAAATGGATATCAAAAAAGTAAGAGCACATATACTAATAAATAATATTTTAAAAATATTTACTCCAAACTTGAGTTTGAAATTTCTACTATTTTGGCTTGGGCAACTTTTCATCTCCTTCTCCCTTGAGAAACATCAACTTTATGTATATTCGATGGTGTCAATGGGAGCTTCATGGCTTGGAGAGAAAAATGATCATCATTAGGGAATGTTGTGATATGCTGCTGAGATCTCTGTTCAGCATAGAAGAGCTTGTTAGTCTAATTGCTTGAAACCCTTATGTGTCATCCTTCTTTGGAAACTGCTCTTGGTTGGAAAGAGCTGCATATCCCAAAGGCACACTCCTACCACTCCTTTTTTGGGGGTAGCCAACTTCCAATGACTGGTCAATTTGAGGATATAAAGACTTGGCTTTCTCACCGCAATCTGTGACAAATTGGCAGGACCCTCCCACCTTTAGAATTCCCTGTGGACTTTGACCATTGTTGAGACTGTATTTTATTCCAACTTTTCCTGCCATACAGTCTTGCTTTTCATCCTTCCCCTTCCACAGGTGCTGATTCTAGAACACTTCTCAATACCTTTTCTAAATGCCAATCTCTATCCAAGGATATGTTTCCCAAGGATATGAATCCCAACCTGCAACATAGTCTCACTCTAATTTTCTTTGGCTTTCTGAGTCAGGTTTTTGTGCTAAGATTTGTCCCACTATATATTAATTAATAAAGCTGAAGTACTCAAGCTATTAATATTTTAAAATCATTCCCATCAGATACCATGTTTTGCAAAGGTGAGTACAACTCCTGTGCTTGTTTTTTCTGGTAGTTGTTTCCTTGATGGCATATTGAGCCCATAGTCAAAATGTTTTGGGATAATCCATTTATGCTACCTAGGTAGTATAAGTGGATGGTGGAGTGGAGGGATGGAAAAGCAGGAGATGTGAGGACATGTTTCAGAAAGAGCTCGAATGCTCTTACATTTCCCTGCCATTACATGAAGACTAACGTGTTTCTAGGAGTTAAGTCCTGGGAACATAGTCCTTTCGTCTTTCCCTGTTTAAACCCTCATCTACAGCAGTAGGAAGTGCTGAAGAAAGCTTTCCTGAAGAAAGTAAGCACTATTTTTCTAGAATTTTAAGAGGTACCATGGCATAAAAAATTGTATCCAGGTAGTCAGCTATGGATAGGAAGATTAAAAGAGACACAGAAATATACTTTTTCAGGTCAGGAGATGGACAACTTGACTTTTAGTAAAATATGACTTGAATGCCTCTAGGGCAGCTCTTTTCTACTGGGATCTTCAAATTGGAGAATATGGACACACTTGTGAACAAATATGTGCACAGCTACAAGAAAATTACTTTTCTGTTTGGAGTTTTTTTTTCAAAGATTTAGAAAACATTGAAGTTGTATTTTCTTAGAATATTCATCATATAGTATATTCACAGGTTAAATTATAAGAATATAACTTTTCTGTTTTGGTGAACATCTATTTTGTCTCAAAAGCCCAGAGCATAGAAACTTTTAAAGTATAAGCAGTGATTGAAAAATTATAGTAGTTTTGTGTTATGAAAAAAAACCTAATTCTTCATCCTGATACCAAAACCTGGCAGACATACAACAAAAAAAGAAAATTTCAGACCCCTAATGAACATTGATGCATAAATCCTCAATAAAATACTAGAAAATCGAATCTAGTAGCACATCAAAAAGCTTATCCACCACCATCAAGTCGGCTTTATCCTTGGGATGCAAGACTGGTTCAACATACACAAATCAATAAACGTAAACTGTCAACATAAACAGAACCAATAACAAAAACCACATGATTCTCTCAACAGATGCAGAAAAGGCCTTCAAGAAAATTCACCCCTTCATGCTAAAAACTCTCAATACACTAGGTATTGATGGAATGTATCTCAAAATAAGAGCTATTTATGATAAATCCACAGCCAATATCATACTGAATGAACAAAAGTTGGAAGCATTCCCTTTGAAAATCGGCACAAGACAAGGATGACCTCTCTCACCACTCCTATTAAACATAGTTTTGGAAGTTGTGGCCGGGGCAATCAGGCAACAGACAGAAAGAGTACTCAAATAGGAAGAGAGGAAGTCAAATTGTCTCTGTTTGCAGATGACATGATTATATATTTAGAAAACCCCATCATCTCTGCCCAAAATCTCCTTAAGCTGATAAGCAACTTCAGCAAAGTCTCAGGATACAAAATCAATGTGCAAAAATCACAAGCATTCCTATACAAGCAGCCAGATCATGAATGAACTCCCATTCATAATTGCTACAAAGAGAATAAAATACCTAGTAAATCCAACTTACAAGGGATGTGAAGGACCTCTTCAAGGAGAACTACAAACCACTGCTCAAGAAAATAAGAGAGGACACAAACAAATGGAAAAACGTTCAATGCTGATGGATAGGAAGAATCAATATCATGAACGTGGCCATATCGCCAAAAGTAATTTACAGTTTCAGTGCTATATCCATCAAGCTACCATTGACTTTCTTCATAGAATTAGAAAAAAACTACTTTAAACTTCACATGGAACCAAAAAAGAGCCTGTATAGCCAACCAACCTTAAGCAAAAAGAAGAAAGCTGGAGGCATCGTGGTACATGACTTCAAACTATACTTCAAGTCTACAGTAACCCAAATGGCATGATATGGTACCAAAATAGACATATACACCAATGGAACAGAACAGAGGCCTAAGGAATAATCTAAGGGGAGAATAATCTACAACCATCTCATCTAACAGACATGACAAAAACCTGACAAAAACCTGACTAAAACAAGCAATGGGGAAACGATGCCCTATTTAATAAATGTTGGGAAAACTGGCTAGCCATCTGCAGAAAATTGAAACTGGACCCCTTCCTTACACCTTACAGAAAAATTAACTCATGATGGATTAAATACTTAAATGTAAGGCCTAAAACCATAAAAACCCTAGAAGAAAACCTAGGCAATACCATTCAGGACATAGGCATGGGCAAAGACTTGATGACTAAAACACCAAAAAACAATGGCAACAAAAGCCAAAATTGACAAATGTGGTCTAATTAAACTAAAGAGCTTCTGCACAGCAAAAGAAACTATCATCAGAGTGAACAGGTAACCTACAGAATGGGAGAAAATTTTTGCAATCTATCCATCTGACAAAGGCTAACATCCAGAATCGATAAAGAACTTAAACAAATTCACAAGAAAAAATCAACCCCATCAAAAAGTGGGCAAAGGATATGAACAGACACTTCTCAAAAGAAGTCATTTATGTGGCCAATAAACATATGAAAAAAAGGTCATCATCACAGCCCATTAGAAAAATGCAAATCAAAACCACAATGAGATACCATTTCATGCCAGTTAGAATAGTGATCATTAAAAAGTTAGGAAACAACCGATGCTGGAGAGGATGTGGAGAAATAGGAACGCTTTTACACTGTTGGTGGGAGTGTAAATTAGTTCAACCATTGTGGAATACAGTATGGTGATTCCTCAAGGATCTAGAACCAGAAATACTATTTGACCTAGCAATCCTGTTACTGGGTATATACCCAAAGGATTATAAATCATTCTGCTATAAAGACACATCCACACGTATGTTTATTGCAGCACTATTCACAATAGGAAAGACTTGGAACCAACCCTAATGCCCATCAATGATAGACTGGATAAAGAAAATGTGGCGTGTATACACCGTGGAATTCTATGCAGCCATAAAAAAGGATGAGTTCATGTCCTTTACAGGGACATGGTTGAAGCTGGAAACCATCATTCTCAGCAAACTAACACAGGAACAGAAAACCAAACACCGCATGTTCTCACTCATAGATGGGAGTTGAACAATGAGAAACCATGGACACGGAGGGGAACATCACACACTGGGGCCTGTCTGGGGGTGGTGGGCTAGGGGAGGAATAGCATTAGAAGAAATACCTAATGTAGATGACAGGTTGATGGGTGCAGCAAACCACCATGACACGTGTTTACCTATGTAACAAACCTGCACGTTCTGCACATGTATTCCAGAACTTAGATTAAAAAAAAAAAAAAAAAAGAAAGGATGCTTTTAAGACTAGGGCAATGTAAAGGGGAACAGATAATGCACCAGAACAAAAATATGCTAAAGTGACCGATCTTCAGACTCATGTACAAGAAGTCTAGTCATTTAGTCATTGTTTGTTTGTTTGTTTGTTTGTTTGTTTGTTTTTTGAGACAGAGTCTTGCTCTGTCACCCAGACTGGAGTTCAGTGGTGTCATCTTGGCTCACTGCAAACTCCACCTCCCAGATTCATGCCATTCTCCCGCCTCAGCCTCCCAAGTAGCTGGGACTACAGGCGCCCTTCACCACACCCAGCTAACTTTTTGAATTTGTAGTAAAGACGGGTTTTCACCGTGTTAGTCTGGATGGTCTCGATCTCCTGACATCGTGATCTGCACGCCTCAGCCTCCCAAGAAGTCTAGTCATTGTTGAGACTGCATTTTATTTCAACATTTCCTGCTCTCCAAGCTTGTTTTCCTCCCTCTCCTTTCATAGTTGTTGATTCTATAACACTTCTCAAAACATTTTCTGAATGGCATTACATTTTCTGTTTGTCAAGAAACTGGTACAGGGGAGAATGAAGTATATGAAGTACAGGAAGGGAGCTCATGGAAAGAATGAAGGATATGAAGAGCCACACAATTTATTGAAAAAAAAAAAAAAGCTGCTTCAGATCAGTTAAACATCTTAAAATATGTTTGTGAAGACATGTTAAGTTCACTATGATTAATGATAAAAACAACAAAACTTATGAACACATTTCAGCAACAAATGTGTGATTTTTATGAAGCATTTCTGATGAGGAAAAAGTGTTTCTAAAAGATATGTGCACAGATGGAGCCAAATCACATAGACAAAACATGGTGCCCTGAAATGTAATTGCACCCACTTCTTTATCCATCACAAATCAGGAAGAAAATCACAAGGCAATCTCATTGTAGCAGTTTGTTTATTAGAGTAGCAAAATGGTAAATACTATTAAGAGGGTTTCTTTAAAAACATATATTAAAACATCACATTATACTCCATGAATATATAATACATACAGTTGTTATTAGTGTAAAATACAATAATTTTAAAATGTAAAAATTTTGGTCAGATGTCAAATAGGAAGTAACTCAGATTCTTGCATAAATATGACAATGAGTGAAACTGTTTATGTATTTTCAAAGTCTTAATATCTATTTTCCTTTAATGAGGAAAAAGACACTATAATAAAGGGCAAGAATCTGTCCGCATGAATTAAGTCATTGCCAACTTCATGGAAGAGTGTGTTACGAATGTTTGCCTACATGGTGATTTTTTTTTCAAGGCTGAATACTTACAATCGATTAACTATAAGACAAAAATTGAATGATCTGACTGCATACAACAAAATGGCTACTGTGAAAATGATGTTTGAGACTTAGATGAAAAGTTAATTATTGATAAAATGAGTCATTTGTGATTTTTAGTTTATTTACATGGAATGAAAATGAGAGCATTAAGAGAAAAGAACATCAACAGTAGGTTTTTTTCATTTTTTCTTTAACTAAAAAGACCTTTGTTTGAATTTTTCCCAAGAGAGTAATACAGCCTGACCAGTGGAATGGAAACACTTTCAGCCCAGAACCGGACAACCATTGCCTTGAGATTTCAATACGAAGATGCATTTATTAAAATTTCCATTAGCAAAACCCCTAACCTTTGCATTGTCCTACTTTTAAGTGGGTGTCTGAGGGTCTTTCATCAGAATAAGCAACAAAGATCATACAAAGGGGAAAAAGAGTTGCTGATTGTTTCTTTTATGGTAAAAATGAAGTCTTATAAAATATGGCTCTGAGACAAACAGGCAAAATTGTATGGGAGATGTCAACCATGATTCAATTCAAGCTAATTTTCCAAAGTTGACAGATTCATTACAATAACATATTGTGCATTATCAGTGAGATTTTTTTTTTTAAAATTAAGGTATATTGCTTTTCTAATTGGAAAATAATTAAAGCAATTTTGCATTCATTCAACAGGTATTTTTTGACTGCTTATAAGGTGCTGGGCCTAGTGATACACACTCAAGATCTGGCAGGAAACAAATAGTCCTTATGGTCATTAAAACAAGCACAAATATAAAATAATCTACACTGTCAAATTTGCATGAGTTTTTAGGAATGTTTTCAAAGAAATTTTATGTTTATATAGCACCGCTTCAGGCTATGTCTCCAGACTCCTAAGCAGCCCACATTGTTTTTGTTCTGTATTAGATAAACTAAACTAAACCTTTGTGAATTAATATACATAAAAACACATTGCTTCTATATTATTTGTTATTTATGTTCTCTGTGGTTCTATGAAATTCAGATGGAGTGGCTCCCAGGCCTAGATATCCCAGGCCTAGATATCTTTGAAGAAATAGGGTCCCAACTAGTTGCTCAGTTTCTATCTCTGGCCCTTGGACAGGAAGAACATCTATCACTTTTTCTGACATGCTAATTTAAAAGCTCTACATTAGTGTCAACTTTTAAAAGATCCATTTTTGGTGTCTCACTCTTCTATTGTCCTAACTGATCTCTCTGTCTTTTACATTTAGGCTATAGTATCATTTGCATTGGCCAAGTATTAAGCTAAGGATTAGGATCAATGAGTCTAATCACCCCTTCATAAAATTCCTTCATCAAATATTGTTGAACATCTATTTGTGATTGAGAAAATATACTCCTTGTACTTATGAGATTTAAAATTTAAGAAGAGATAAAAAGTGTCATTTGATTACTTGGAGTCATTTAGCATGTGTGTATAGAGAGTATCACGATTGTAGGTTTTTTTTAACAGAAGATTTTTTTTTCAGTCATCAAAAAGTAAAGAACTCTGAAAAAGATTAATTTCTTACTACTATATGATATAAAAGTATCTGGTTTCCTTGGACAATACAGGAGATATATTAACCCACATTTTCCAATAATCTTTCCTTCTTCTTGCTTTCATTTTTAGTTTATATCTTATAATTTCTGAAGTTTTGTGTCATAAAGCACCTTTCTACATCCCATAGCAGATAATAAGTCTTTGATTTTATCTTTTATTCCTGATTTTCTAGCACTGATGCCTACCAGTCATATATATAGAATGTATTTACCTATTTAATATTGTTAAAAGTAAACTGAGCCATAATACAATTTTAAAATTTTATTTGCACATATAGCAATTCATGAATTGGGTAGCTCTAAACCAGGGGAAATGTAAGGGGGAGGCTTTTATAGGGTGAATATAGAAAATATTTGACTGGTTCCAATTATATACTTGCCTTATTTGGTCTATTCCTTTGAAAAGTCTCTAATTAGATAAGTAGAAGTTTATTGGCTATCTCAGATTGGTTGAGTTTGCTTTGCTTTTTAAAAATATAGGCATTTATAAGAAATAGCTCAAATTAAGTTTTGCTTGTGTTTACAAATCGAAGGTTGATGTGACTTATGAGGCTTAACTGGCTTTGTCTGCTAAAGAATTCTTTAGGTCCTCATTTTAATTTACTTCAACAGTACACATGTATATGCATTTATATACATTTACTATTTATATGCATTTACTAAAAATTTATACACATCTAAAATTGTACACATTTAATGAAAATAAGGCGTATTGTTTTTAAATGGGTCTTTTATGGTTTGCCTTTCCAGTTAGCTCAGGAACTCTTAACAAGAGAGATCCGTGCCTTAGATCTGTATTCGAATTGCCTTAGTGTGTAGCATATTTTGAATCATTCTGATAAATAATGCTCAATTTGTAAAAGAGTTTATACACCCAACTTCTTCATGGAGGAAGGATCTCTTTTTTTCTCAAAGAGGTAACAATCAGTTATATTCTGAATTAAGAGCCATTGTCAAGGTGAATAGATGAGGTTAAGGACAAGATCAGGAAGAAAAGCAATTTTGAGGGGGCAATGTGAGTCCTCACCAGATAAGACTTTATTTAGTCCACTATAGGGATTGGGCTATATGATTTGTAACGTGCCATTCATGGCAGTTGCAAAACAGGAGTTGACAAAATGATTTCAGTAATAGCAGTGTCACTGAAATGAGTGCATTGCTTCTGCAGAAGCTCTAGCACTAAAATTCATTTGAATGTAAAAGATGTTATTAAAAAACTTTTACCATTTCATTGTTTTTGCTAGCACAATTAAACTGTAACACAGTGTTTCATTAGGTGTCTAAAATGAGTAAGTGCTAAAATGAATTCCAAAAGGGAAGGTCTATGTGTGAGAGTGTTCGGGTGAGTTTTCCTGGAGAAGGTGATGCTTGTCTAAGGCCCAAAATATTGGCGTTTAGATGGAGACTGGGATACTCCATAGAAGGAAGCTCAAATTCTTTGCCTGACAGAAGCAATAGACTAGATTATGCTGAAGCAGTATGAATGCTGATTATACATTAGCCAATTTAAAGAGGTTTGCATACTGTCATAATTATTCAATACATCTAAATTATGTTGACTAAATTCAATAACATAAGCTATACAAGTGCATATACATTTTACAATCTCAAAATGCAGCATGGTATGAGTTGGCATTATAAATTTATATTTGACTCTTCAAGAACTGAATCTAAAATGTGACTATTAAAATGCTAATTATACTGCTACCAAGAGAATAAAACTTTGAGAAATAAACAGTCCTTTTCAATGGAAAACTTTACATGTTGATTACTATTTAAAGTTAACTAGAAGTTGAAAACAGTGAAGCAAACACTTCTTTTATTTTCCAATAGGGATTGGATTTGTTCAAGTCTATCTATCTGAATGTTCAAGTCTGTCTATTAGCGGATAAGGGGAGGGGGAAATTGGGACTAAGTGCTAATAGGTACAGGGTTTTTTGGGGGTTAATGGAAATGTTCTAGGCTTAGATAGTGGCAATGGTTGCATATATAGTGAATGTACTAATAACCAATGTAAAATGATGGATTTTATGCTATGTGAATTGCATTTAAAAAACAGAAACAACAAAATGTTACAGTTTATTAAATAAAAGAATAACTTCATGTATCCTGTATGAAAATTGTATAATCTATACTTGGAAACCATTGAACATCATATTGCTAAATGTATAATTTGTTTGGTAAATTACAAATATTAAGACTTTACTGTTTAGTATCATCAAATGCATTGTGATTGTCCTTTTAGGCAGACTGGTTTCAAACTACATTTTTTTTTTTAGTTAGTTAAAGCAAAATGAGTTGAAGGGGGAAATTCCACTACTTCACATCTTAGGAAGTCACTCTCTCTCTACTTGATAAATGGAGGCCATTCAGTTACTTCCCCTTATTGCTAAGTGGTACTTAAAACAGACTTCTGCCTGTGCCTTAGACTTATTCCTTTTTCATGTCTGTGTGCCTTACTTTCTCAATGAAGCCTGCTCTCCAGCAACTCCCATATACCCTCTGCACCTGCCTCCTTCTGATTTAAAACATTAGGAAAGTTTATATAAGTTTGCCTCCACTTTCCTCACCAGCCTCATTTCTGACTACTCTTTTCCTTGCTCTGTGGAGTTCAGCTTCACAGAACTTTTTAGTTCCTTAACCTTGTATAGCCTCCCACAGAGTCTCCACTGTCTCTAATTCCTCTGCTGTGTCTCCATTCTCCTTTGCAAGGGTAATTCTTTCTTATCGTTTAGATCTCAGTTTGGAAATCCCTCAAGTGAACTTGCCTGATTACCTGTACCTCTCCCTAACCCCCAGTCCAGATTAGGTGGCCAACCTGTGGCTCTAGAGATATACTGTACTCCCCAGCAATTGCTCTAATCATCACACAGTTCAATAATTGGCTTATTTGTCTGCTTTCTCCACTACAATGTAAGCCTAATGAACAAAGGAATTAGGTCTCCTTTGCTCCTAGACGCATCTCCCTTACCCAGCAGAATTCATTCTCTCATTTACTTACATGTTAGTTACTGTTTATGCAGTTTTTATATATGTCCCAGACACTGTTCTAAGCATTGTAAGTAGGAAAGACAAGGTCCCTGGCCTCAAAAAACTTAAATTCTAGTTGGATGAGATACACAACACACATGTGAATAAATATGTCAAATAATAATGTAATGATATAAAAGGATGCATCTGGAAGACAGTAGTCTATTCTAAATAAGGTTATCAAGAAGGCAGTCATTGAGCTGAGATAAAAATAAGAAAGTGGCCATATGAACATTGGAAATAAGTTCCTTGTTGGGGAAAACAAAAACAAAACAAAACAAAGAAAACCTCAAGTACAGAACCTCTGTGATAAGGGGGAGCTTGACATTTTCTAGGAGCTGAAAGAAAGCCAGTGTTAGTGGAGCCTGGTGATCAAGAAGAGAACAACCTAAGAGGAAGAAAAAGGGCTCAGTCCATAAGAAACTCGGAGATCAGGATTAGGGAGTTATATTTTCATTCTATTGCAATTGAAGTTCTTTGATGAGTTTTGAAGCAGGGGAAATAGGAGTTTTTATTCTGATATGGTTGGGCTTTGTGTCCCCACCCAGATCTCATCTTGAATTGTAATCCTCATAATCCCCACATGTCAAGGGAGAGAATAGGTGGAGGTAATTGAACCATGGGGGAAGTTTCCCCCATGCTGTTCTCATGATAGTGGGTGAGTTCTTACAAGATCTGGTGGTTTTATAGGGACTCTTCCCACTTTGCTCGGCACTTGGCCCTCCTGCCGCCTCGTGAAGAATGTGCCTTGTAAAGAAGGTGCCTTGCTTCCTCTTTGCTTTCCACCATGATTGTAAGTTTCTTGAGGCTTCCCCAGCCATGCTGAACTGTGAGCCAATTAAACCTCCTTCCTTTATAAATTACCCAGTCTCGGGCAGTTCTTTATAGAAGTATGAAAATGGACTAATACACATTCTTTCCCCCACAAAATTTCAGTTGGGATAGTTTCTGTTGACCTGTCTTCAAGTTCATTGTTGCTTTCGTCTGTGGTCACCTATTTGCTGTTAAGTGCATCCAGTGAATTTTTTATTTAAACTGTTTTATTTTAGTTCTAGATTTCTATTTGGTTTTTTCTTTCTGTCCTACTTTCCTTTCTTCCTTCCTTCATATCTTCCTTCCTTCCTGTCTTCCTTCCTTCCTGTCTTCTTCCATCCTTCTCTTTTTTCTCTTTCTTTCATTCATTTGTTCTTTCCTCCTTTCTCTTTCTCTTTTATTTAAATTAACACAGTAGAATCATTTATGTACACTTAAGTGCACCTATATTTGAAGTATAATTTGATAAGTTTTCAGAAATTACTTGTGTGTGTGTGTGTGTAACCAGAGCTGTAATCAAGATACAGCATATTTTCATGATCCAAAAAGACATCCTTGGTGCTCCTTGTCAGGCAATCTCCTCCACTCATTCCCACCTCCAAGAAGCCATGGTTTTGCTTTCTGTAACAATAGATTCAAATTTGTTTCTTTTCTGGAGTTCTATATAAATGGAATCATATAGTGTATATTCTTGGCTGGTTTATTTCACTCAGTATAACGATTTTGAGATTCGTCCATGCTTTTGCTTGTACCAGTAGTTTTTCTCAATTGCTAAATTATATTCCAGTGCATGAACACATCACAAATTTATTAATTTATCTCTTCATGAGCATTTGGGTTTTTCCAGATTTAAAATATTATGAATAAAGTGGCCTTAAACATTTATATGTGTGGATATATGTTTTCATTTCTGTATGGAATATACTAATTGTGGAATTGCTAAGTCAAATGAGAATAAAGGCTTAATATTATTAAAAGCTGTCAACTTTTCCAAAGTAGATGCAATAAGCAATATAAGTAAATCTTAATTTTGCATTCTAGTAAACACTTCGTATTGTCAGTCTCTTTAAATTTTATCAATTTAATGAATGTACAGTGATATCTCATTATAATTTTAACTTTTCTTCTTTAATGCCTAATGATATATTTCCTTATGTTCTTATTTGGAATTTTTAAATCTTCTTTACTGATGTGTCTTTTAGTTTTATCAACTTTTGGTTCATGTATTTAGAAATTGTAATAAAATAGCTAATCTATTAATGAATTGAACAGTGATGATCTTTTTATTTTTCTTGGTCTTTTATCTCTTTGTTTTATTTTGAATAGTTTTCTTGCTATGCCTCCAAGTTCACTATTTTTTTTTTTTCCTTCTGCAGTGTGTAATTGGCTGTTAATCCCATCCAGAGTATTTTCCTTCTAAATGTTGTATTTTTCCATCTCCAGAAGTTTGACTTGGGTCTTTTTCATTCTTTCATTTTTCTTCCCATCATATTATTTTTTTTCTTTTACCTTCTTAAGCATATGAAATTTAGTTATAAGAACTCTTTCTAATATTACTAACTGCTAATTTTACCATCTACATCACTTCTGGTCTGTTTGTATTGATTGGTTTTAGTCATATTTTCCTGATTTAATTGCTTGCATTATAATTTTTATTGGATGGCCAATATTGTGAATTTTATATTTTTGCATGCTAGCTTTCATTGTGTTACTTTAGATATTTTTGAGTTTTGTTCTCAGTTAGAGTTAAGTCACTTGTAAATAGTTTGATTCTTTTATGACTTGCCTTTAAGTTTTCTTAAGGAGTGTTTAGAACAGCTTTTATCCTAGGGCTAATTGGCACCACATTTTAGTCAATATTCTTCCCAGTACTTTACCTTACTTTTTTTTTTTTTTTTTTTTTTTTTTTTTTTTTTTTTTTTTTTTGAGGAGTCTCACTCTGTCCCCAAGGCTGGAATGTGGAATGCGGTGGTATGATCTTGGCTCACTGAAACCTTCACCTCCCCAGTTCAAGCGATTCTCCTGCCTCAGCCTCCTGGGTAGCTGGGATTACAGGTGCCTGCCACCATGCCCAGCTAATTTTTGTATTTTTAGTAGAGACGAGGTTCGATGTTTTGCCATGTTGGCCATTGCTCCTGGCCTCTTTACCTTATTTCTTATTTCATTAGAATTCTTTTCACTTTAGTTGGTGGGAACACAAAATATTTTCAGTGCTGTGTGTACCCTAAGAATTGTTCTGACTACTCTTTTGCATGTTCACGTGTGTCTCTGTGTGTGTGCATGTGGTATGGATTTATTTTTCTCCCTGGTTTTAGAGTTTGCCCACATGCATGCATCGATGAATACTCAGCTGAAGATTCAAGAGGGCCTGTCTGAAGATTTCTGGACCTCTTTCTCTAAGCTTTTCCCTTTTCTTCAGTACACTATCCTATTAATCGTAGCTATCTTTTTGGACTTGCCCTTCCTTCCCTCAGCCTTGGATAGTCTCTCAAGCTGGTAAAACGTGGCAATCATAGCATTTACCTCATGTTTTCCCTTCTCTTAGGGACCATTATTCTGTATTTCCTGTTGTCTAAAGTGTCAATTGTTGTTGCAAATATTTTTTCTAGCTTTCTAGTTTAAATCAGTGTAGTAAAGCTGTTCCACCTCACTTCATTCCATTAAAAGTGGAAAATGTACATTTCTTTTAACAAGTGTCTAATTTTGACTTTGTATTTTTGGTTGTTGTTTCAATTGCCAACTGTCTTTCATTGCTTGTGTGGATATATCACCTGAAAATCCTGATGATTTCCTTTAAAGTTAAGATACCTTTTTCTCTATTTGAATTTTTTCTTTTCCTATTTCTTTTTTCTTTTCAACCTCATCTGCATCTTCTCAGATGATCCTAAATTATCCTGCTTGGTGTTTCATTTGGATTTCTGTATTGAATTCTTTAATTGCTTTTGGAAAATTCTCAGCTATTTATTACTTGAGTATTATACCCCATTGTGTCTCTACTCTCTGGAACTTCCATGACTGGAACTAGGTCATTACATGGTCTCACATATGTTTCTTAGATTCTTTACTACGTTTTCCTTTTTTTCTCCTTAATTAGATATTTTCTGTTCCATATTCTAGCTCATTAATCCCTTTCCCCTATTATGATTTTAATCCCTTACATTAAGTTTTAAATTTCAGTTACTTATTATTTATAGCATTTCTATTTTATTCATTTTTGGTAAAGTTAATGTTCTTGTGAATACATCCATCTATCTATGTTTTTCCTCCAGTGTTCCCTTTATTTGCTAGAATTCTTTAGTCATAGTTATCTTACAATTTTTATTTGGATTGCTCCTGGGTTATATATTGTCTATATTTCCTCTTGGGCTTTTAACATGTGGTTTTTGCTCATGGCATGCCTGGTATTTTTTCATTAAACATCAATACCTTTGTATGGAAAGGTGTAGAGGCTTTGAGTGATGTTTTCTTTCTCTAGAAAGGGTTTATCATTTCTTTTGTTAGATAAAATGGGAGTTTACAATATTAACCAATATTG
Organism: Rhinopithecus bieti; assembly: GCF_001698545.2. Classification (NCBI taxonomy): domain Eukaryota; kingdom Metazoa; phylum Chordata; class Mammalia; order Primates; family Cercopithecidae; genus Rhinopithecus; species Rhinopithecus bieti. Next base: position 490,013 of record NW_016815023.1, on the reverse strand, counting down.
GATTAAGCTGACTTAAGACTGTGTTACAATCTTGCTAAGTGTTTTTCTACTTTTGGTTCATTCCATGTTCCTAGAGTGTGGTCCTGCAGGTGCTATGATTGCCTACTTACACATATTTAGGAGAAAACAGTCCTAGGGGAATGCTTAATTTTGAATCTCACTAAAATCTTGATCTCTCAACTTTCTCATGTTCACTTTCCATGTTTGTGAAACTGCAAATGCTCTCTTGGTTTCTCTGATTCTAAGTATTTTCCTTCTTACCCTTCCATTTTCTGGACTCTTAGATTATTTCCTAGTATCTAGAATTAGCAAATAAAGCAAAGCTAAAAAGCAGACACAGAATATTAGAATATAGAATAAAATAGCCCTTTATTCTTACTGTTTCCAAGAATATATGAATACTTTCTCACATAACTTTCTCACATAATAAGATAAATTAGAATTTGTCTTACCACAGTTTTTCTATATATTAAGATCTTGTCTCTTTAAGACTTGGTTAAATCAGTAGCTCTCTGATACCTTAAAACAGATAATTTAAAGACTTACGGTTAATACAAGTCTCCACAAAAGGAATTCAAGGTCCTCAAAGAAGTGACTAATATTATAGCTGGGATAGGGCATAAATGAGATGAGGCTGGAACATTTTATTACAACAGAAAGTTAGAAAGTGCTCAATAAGCATTGAGGGCATATAACAAAGACTGAGGAACCAGTTTGAAGGAATTCCCCCTGACTAAATTTGAGAGAACTTGAGTATTAACATACTGAAGCACAGTAATACATTAGAAAAATAGAATAAATAGATAATAGTGCATACTGATAATAAACAGGTAAATCAATAAATAGTTGAAGAGAATGGAAAGTTCTTGCTTACAATAGAATTCTAAGTTCCACACTAATAAAAATGGAAGCAATGCTCACTATAGACTCCTTATTAGCTACAAGGGTTGGGGAGAAAGTGTAATTATACAGTAGATAAATCAGAAACAACTTGATTAGGTGATCAAAATGAATATGTTCAATGAGAAAGAGATAGATATGATGTTTCTCCATTGAGGTAGATACCACATCACCTGTGCAGTATTGTGGCTGAGAATGTATAACCTAAATCTAATTAGGAGGAAACCTAAATCTAATTAGAAAACACATCCAAATGTGGTACATTTTATTTTTTAATAAGAAGAGATACTTTTTAAAAATATCAGTGCCGTGAAAGACAAAGGGTGTAAAAAGTTTTGAAATTGAAGAAGGATAAACATATATGACAAATAAATGTAATAACTAACCCCACATTGGATATTGTAACTGAGAAGAAAAAAGTTCTAAAAGAAAATTACTGCGTCAATTAACAAAATTGGAATATAAATGGTAAATTAGATAACAGTACTGTATCACTGTTGAATTTACTGATTTTGACAACTCCACTGTGGTTATGTGAGAAAGTATTCATATACTTGGAAACAGTAAGAATAAAGGGCCATTTTATTCTATATTATATATATGCTAAATAATGTATATAATGTTATATATAACACATCTACAAATGGTTCAGAAAATATAAATGCCAACACACACTGTATACATACATGTATCTAAGTGTAGAAATATATATATATATATACACACACACACACACACATACATATAAAGAGAATGAGAAAGAGGAGAAAAGTTTTTTAAAAATGGGAAAAAATTAAAATAGGTGAATCTGGGTAAAGAGAGCTGGTTCTTGTGGCAGGTGGGAAAAAAGAGCTAGGCAGAAAACAAACTGTATTTTAAAACTTTAAAAACTATTGACAGTTTTATATAACTTGTTAAAAGTATAAGAATGATATAACACATGCATATCAATCCTTAGGTTTAGTTAATGTTAAAATTTTCTTACATTTGCTTTGGATTTTAAAATATCACTTTTTTCCCCTTATAGGAAGCAGTGTGGCCAGGGACTGAGGAGATGGTAAATATCCTCTGTCTCACTGTTTCTCTTTCTCATCATTAATGCAAAAGGATATAATCATAAAAACAATCGCCTTCTATTATTTTCATGTTATCATAAAGAGATTTATTAGGCTTATCATTTCTGTCTCTCTATCTCTGTCACTTATTTCTATAGATAGAGTAACCGGCACAAGACAAGGATGTCCTCTCTCACAACTCCTATTCAACATAGTGTGGGAAGTTCTGGCCAGGGCAATCAGACAAGAGAAAGAAATAAAGGGTATTCAATTAGGAAAAGAGGAAGTCAAATTGTCTCTGTTTGTAGATGACATGATTGTATGTTTATAAAACCCCGTCATCTCAGCCCAAATCTCTTTAAACTGATAAACAACTTCAGCAAAGTCTCAGGATACAAAATCAATGTGCAGAAATCATGAGCATTCCTATACACCAATAATAGACAAACAGCCAAATCATGAGTGAACTCCCATTCACAATTACTACAAAGAGAATAAAATACCTAGAAATCCAACTTACAAGTGATGTGAAGGACCTCTTCAAGGAGAACTACAAACCACTGCTCAATGAAATAAAAGAAGACACAAGCAAATGAAAGAACATTCCATGCTCATGGATAAGAAGAATCAATATAGTGAAAATGGCCATACTGTCCAAGGTAATTTATAGATTCAATGTTGTTCCCATCAAGCTACCTCTGACTTTCTTCATAGAATTGAAAAAAACTACTTAAAAGTTCATATGGAACCAAAAAAGAGCCCACATAGCCAAGACAATCCTAAGCAAAAAGAACAAAGCTGGAGGCATCATGTTACCTGACTTCAAACTATACTACAAGGCTACAGTAACCAAAACAGCATGATACTGGTACCAAAACAGAGATACAGATGAATGGAACAGAACAGAGGCCTTGGGAATAACACCACACATCTACAACCATCTGATCTTTGACAAACCTGACAAAAAGAAGCAATGGGGAAAGGATTCCCTAGTTAATAAATGGTGCTGGGAAAACTGGCTAGCCATATGCAGAAAGCTGAAGCTGGATCCCTTCCTTACACTGCATACGAAAATTAACTCAAGATGGATTAAAGACTTAAATGTAAGACCTAAAACCATAAAAACCCTAGAAGAAAACCTAGGCAATACCATTCAGGACATTGGCATGGGCAAAGACTTCATGACTGAAACACCAAAAGCAATGACAAAAAAAAGCCAAAATAGGCAAATGTGATCTAATGAAACTAAAGAGCTTCTTCACAGCACATATATGTGTGTGTGTGTGTATGTGTGTGTGTGTGTGTGTATATATATATATATATAATCAGAGTGAACGCAACCTACAGAATGGGAGAAAATCTTTTCAATCTCCCTATCTGACAAAGGGCTAATATCCAGAATCTACAAAGAACTTAAACAAATTTACAAGAAAAAAACACCATCAAAAAGTGGGTGAAGGATATGAACAGACAGTTCTCAAAAGAAGACGTTTATGCAGCCAACAGACATATGAAAAAATGCTCATCATCACTGGTCATTAGAGAAATGCAAATCAAAACCACAATGAGGTACCATCTCATGTCAGCTAGAATGGCGATCATTAAAAAGTCAGGAAACAACAGATGCTGGAGAGGATGTGGAAAAATAGGAACGCTTTTACACTGTTGGTGGGAGTGTAAATTAGTTCAACCCATTGTGGAAGACAGTGTGGCGATTCCTCAAGGATCTAGAACCAGATATACTATTTGACCTAGCAATCCTATTACTGGGTATATACCCAAAGGATTATAAATCATGCTGCTATAAAGACACATGCACACGTATGTTTATTGCGGCACTATTCACAATAGGAAAGACTTGGAACCAACCCAAATGTCCATCAATGATAGACTGGATTAAGCAAATGTGGCACATATACACCGTGGAATACTATGCAGCCATAAAAAGGATGAGTTCATGTCGTTTGCAGGGACATGGTTGAAGCTAGAAACCATGATTCTAAGCAAACTGCCATAAGGACAGAAAACCAAACACTGCATGTTCTCACTCATAGGTGGGAGTTGAATAACAAGAACACACGGACACAGGGCAGGGAACATCACACAGCAGGGCCTGTCAGGGGGTGGGGGGCTGGGGAAGGGCATAACATTAGGAGAAATACCTAATGTAAATGACGAGTTGATGGCTGCAGCAAAGCAACATGGCACATGTATACCTATGTAACAAACCTGCACATTGTGCATATGTAATCTGGAACTTAAAGTAGGATAAAAATAATAGTAATAAAAAGATTGGGTATGGCAAAACATTAACAGTTTGTGAAAATAAGTGCAGTGATATGGTTTTAGGTGTACTCCTATAACATTTTATAGTTGAAAACTTCCACAATTATAATTTTGGTGGCAAGGGACACATCATCAACTCAGGCCGTTTGGGTGCCCTGGAACGTAGTTTGTACAAGAGAAGAGGGTTTAAAGATGAATTATGTTCCTTTCATTGCCAATTCACAGAGTAGCAATCAGTGTTACATTTACTTCCAATACTGATAACTTTTTTAGCATGTTTATTATTTATTTTGAGTTTAGTTATCTGCTCATAGATTTATATATTCAATTTATTTTCATTAACTTTTGTCATTTTCTGGAGGGAGAGGGAAAGGAGACAACCCATGCAAGAATGCCAGAGAGTCCCACATTTCTTATATTGAATTTGGGAATTTTTCATGAGCTAATCCTTCTCAAGTTGTTCTTTGCCTTTGTTTTATATCCAAAAGTAGAAATGCTTGTTTTAGCAATTTTGTCAAGTCATATAGTGGTTTTTTGGGGAGGGAAGATTTTCCATCTTCATGCTTTCCACACTGAAAGTCTTGCAGAGTTTGGTCTAGTCTCAGTTTGATAAGAATTACTTTTTAAAAACATGAATATATAGTCAATGTTATAGATCCTTCTCCATTGATATAAATACATATTTGTTATTCATAAATGTATAACTCAGTGTGACGAGTTATACTAATAGATTTGTGAATACCATATATTAGACCACCCTTACTTTTAAGTATAAAATTTGTTTGTTGAGGTATTTTTTATACTACTAAAGAAATTTTTAATAAGTAGGCTTACTTTTTCCTCAGATTACCTTTCTGTAGTGTTGGCAGTTATGTTATCCCAGCCATATATAGTATATTTTGGGAATATTTTCTTTAGTCTATGAAAAAGTTCATATAAGGTCAGTAAAGTCTTTCACAGTCTCATCCTTTAATTGAGAGAATTGTAATGTCAACTGAATTTTTGAATGGTTATACTTCTATTTATTCTTGAGTCAATTTTAATAATTTGTTATTTTAATATACATTTTAATTTTATTTGATAATTTTTATAGCATTTTTCTTCAATGTTTTAATGTATCTATTTGTAGTTATGTCCCCTTCAACTTTGCAAAACAAAATCTCTCTTTAATTTTGTTGATCAATTTTGCCTTCTGTATCTTTTATTATTTTTAAAGCTTTTGGTTTTGTTAATCTTCTGTATTTTTTTTTTTTTTTGGTAAAATCTCAATAGCTTTGAGGGTACAGGTGGTTTTTTGGTTACACAGATGAATTATATAGTGGTTAAGTCTAATTTCAGTGCACTCACCACCCAAGTAGGGTATATTGTACCTAATATTTTATTTTTTAATCCCTCACCTCTATCCTATTCTCTCTCCTTCTGAGTCTCCAACGTCCATTATACCACTTTGCATGCCTTTGCATACCCATAGCTTAGCTCCTAATTATAAGTGAAAATACATAGTATTTGGTTTTCCATTTCTGAGTTAGTTCACTTAGGATAATGCCTCAGGCTCCATCCAAGTTGCTGCAAATGACATTATTTAATTCTTTTATTATGACTGAGTAGTATACCATGGTGTATATATACATTTTCTTTATCCACCCGCTGGTTGATGGGAACTTAGATTGGTTCCATATCTTTGTAATTGTGAATTGTACTGCAATAAACATATGTTTGCAGATGTCTTTTTGATATGACTTCTTTTCCTTTGGGTAGATAGGTAATATCCCCTTTGTCATTTATGATTGTGTTTATTTGGGTCTTCTTGCTTTTTTTCCTTAATCTAGCTAGCAGTTTATCTATCTTATTCTTTAAAACAATCAGCTCCTGGATTCATCAGTCTTTTGTATGATTTTCTGTGTCTCAGTTTCCTTCACTTCAGCTCTGATTTTGTCTCTTTCTTATATTCTGCTAGCTTTGGGGTTGGTGTACTACTGTTTCTCTAGTTCTCCTAAGTTGTGATGTTAGGTTCTTAATTTGAGATCTTTCTAACTTTTTGATGTGGGCATTTAGTGCTATGAACTTCCCTCTTAAATGCTTTGGCTGTATCCCAAAGATTCTGGCATGTTATATTTTGTTTAATTAGTTTCAAAGAATTTCTTGATTTCTCCCTTAATTTCATTATTTATGCAGAAGTCATTCTGGAGCAGATCACTTAAATTCCATGTAATTGTATGGTTTTGAGAAATTTTCTTAACATAGATTTCTATTTTTTTTTTTGCACTGCGGTCTGAGAGTATGGTTGGTATCATTTCACTTTGTTTAAATATGTTGAAGATTGTTTTATGCTCAATCATGTGGTTGACTTTAGAGTATGTGACGAGTACAAATGAGAAGATTATATATTCTGTTGTTTTGGGGTGGAGATTTCTGTAGATATCTATTAGGTCTGTTTGGTCAAGTGTTAAGTTCAGGTCCCAAATATCTTTGTTAGTTTTTTGCCTTGATGATCCATCTAATACTGTCAGTGGGGAGTTGAAGTCTCCTATTATTATGTGACTATTTAAGTTTCTTTGTAGGTCTCTAAGAATGTTTGTTATTAATCTGGGTACTCCTGTGTTGTGTGCATATATATTTAGGTACTAAATTATCTACCTTTCTTTGTAGGTCTCTAAGAACTTTCTTTATTAATCTGAGTACTTGTGTGTTGGATATATATGTGTGTGTCTATATATGTATACATGTATATCTGTATATATATGTATACATATATGTATATATGTGTGTATATGTATATATGCATATATGTATATGTATACATATATATATCTCAACAGGAAGGTAATTAGGTCTTGTTGAATTGAACCCTTTACCATTATGTAATGCTTTTGTTTTTTTTTTTTTGGTCTTTTTTGATCTTTATTGATTTAAAGTCTGTTTTGTCTGAAATTAGAACAGCAACCCCTGCTTTTTGTTTGTTTGTTTGTTTTCCTTTTACTTGGTAGGTTTTTCTCCATCCCTTTACTTTGAACCTGTGTGTGTCACTGCATGTGAGATGGGGTCTGTTAAAGAGCATGCCATTGACTTTTGCCTTTTTAAATCAAACTTGTCACTCTGTGCCTTTTAATTAGAGCATTTGTCTCATTTACATTCAAAGTTCGTGTTGATATGTGAGGATTTGAACCTGTCATCATGTTGTTAGCTGGTTATTATGCAGATTGTTTGTGTGGTTGTTCTATAGTGTCACTGGTCTATGTAGTAAAGTGTGTTTTTGTAGTGGCCAGTAGTGTTCTTTCCATATTTAGCACTCCCTTCAGGACCCTCTGTAAGGCAGGTCTGGTTTTAATGAATTCCCTTAGCATTTGGATCCACTCTACATGTGCATCAGCAGAGAGGTAGGCAAGGTCCACCCATACATACACACACAATGGCAAAGCATGGTGTGGAATAGCTGTGGACAAGTGCAGGCTGGGAAAGAGGCATGGGGGCCACTGTGGTTTGGGGAGGGCATGGACAAGATGTGTATATTGACTAGGACTGCTCTGCTGGAGCTCTCTTTGATGGTCAGGCATGGTCTGCTAGTGCAGGAGCTATGATGCGGCCCCTAGGAGGAGCCTCAGTGAGAGTCCTGCAAGCAGGCATGGCCAGACTGGGTCCCCAGAAGCAGCCAGCAGACAGGAAGGCACTCAGGTCCAACCAGCCCTATCTTATAGGCAAGATTGCCCAGCACTGTTTAGGTCCAACAATTTGTCTAAGGTTCAAGTCTTCCAGGGGAGCAAGGCGAGCTTAGGCGGATGGGCAACACTGACCCTGCTCCTCTACAGACACTATTGCACCAAACCCTCTGGGCTCCACATTGGCTGGAGTTCTGCGTCTACCATCTCTCTAAACCTCTCCCTGACAGCTCAGTTGTCCATGGGAGTCATGGGGTCTCCTGTTGCCAGGATTCCAGCGGTCCATGGTAAGAGCAGGTCATTCCTTATCTGCTCAACTTAACCATCCCCAGGAGTCGTTCGGAGGCAGGAATGAGTCCCAGTGCAGAGTAGCCTCATGCAGGGTTCTCAGCTTCCTCCCTCTTCAGCCCAGCATCTGTGTCTTCTCTCCATCTGCTCTCAGTGCCTTCCCTGTGAAGATCTGCTGAGAGTGTGCCAGTCTTTCCAATGTCATGGTCTCTCCTAGCGGCATCTAGTCAGCCATCTTCCAAAAAACTGGATTGATTTTCTCTATTCTTCCTCAAAAAAAAAAAAAAAAAAGTTTCTGCTCTTACCACTATAATCTTCTTATTCTTTGAGTTTTTTTCTTTTGTTCTGTTTCCAACTTACTGATTTGAATGCTTGACTTTTTAATTTTTAGTCTTATTTATTTGTATATTATGGTGTAAATACTTCCTGTTTTGTTTTAGAGACGTTTTAACCTTCATTGTTGTCATTGTCATGCAGTTATAAATCATAACTTTTATTATAATTTTTCTTTGCGTAGCAGATTACTTAGAAGTATATGTTTAGTATTTTAGTGTGTTATTTTCTTTAGTGATTCCTTTATATTTTAAATCTTATTCTCGTCTTAAAAATATCTAAAGCTAATTAGTATGTCCATCATATTGCATAGTAATGCAAAGGGATATAATTATAAAAACACTAATTTCTTTCTATGTTTTTTATTATTAGGTTTGTTAGGCACATCTGTTCCTACTAATTATAAATTTTGTATAGTCTGTAGTTAAATAAATTTACCAACATGTTTATCCATTTTTCATGTTCATGCCTTTTTTCTTGCATTTTACTATTCTCTTTTGGGTTCACAGTTTTTTGTTCCTTTCTTTGTTTTCTTTCCTCTTTTCTTCAAAAATATTAATTTAAGACTGTATATATATGTTTAACTATGGCTGAGGGTGACAAATGGTAAACACTAACATAATAAATAGTTAAATTATATTGTTAGTAAATTATAAATATTCCAGATAAATGAGAGCAAAAAGCCAGAGATTAGTGGCATTTTTAGACATGGTGGTCAGCAATGACCTCACTAAGCATACAACATTTAAGTAAAGTGGGCCATGGAAATGTTTGGAAGAACAGCACTCCAAACAGAAAGAAATAGTTAATGTAAAATCCCTGACGTACAAACCTGACTGCAGTATTTGGAAAAACAGCATGGAGGACAGTGTGGCAGGAACAGATGAAGAGAGAGGGAAAGAAGAGAGAAAGGAGGTTGGAGAAGACACAGGTCAAATTATGTAGGTTTTGCAAGCCATTACAAGGAGTTGGGATTTTGGTCTGTAGGAGATGGGAAGTCATTGGGTGATTCAGCAGACATACATCTTTTAAATGATTATTCTGGCTCTTATGTGGAGAATTGATTGTGGGAAAACAAGAATAGAAACAGGAAAACTGGTTAGAAGACTGTTGCTATGATCTACGTAAGAAATGATGACTAGGCTAGATTTGTTGCTATGGAGGTAGTGAGAGATACAGAGTCAGATTCTGGATCAATTTTGAAGACACAGCCAGCAGATTACTTCTGATTTTAATGAAGAAATTACTGTGGCTGTAAGAAGGCATCCTGATGATAACTAGCATGTGATAATTAATTATAGTAAGGTAAGTTTAAAGGATAATTATGTTATTACTTATCCACCAAAATTATATGTTATATATAAACAATTTTTTTAAACTCTTGCTTAAACAAACAAATATCAAAGAGTTGAAACTTCATAGCTCACAATTTTTACTCGTCGCATTTGACAGATTTTTTTTATTACTTTTACTAATTAGAACATACCATATGATATTATGTGGTAATTAAAGATAATAAAGGTAAAATATAAGAATATAAAATTAGGGCAAGATAAAGCAAATAATATGAATACTTCTATAAATAAAGTATTTTAAATCATTTTTTGACTTTATGTTTTATATCATTTGTATTTGTTGATCTTATAAGAGATAAAGTTTGTTAAATGAGAGTTTGCTATGATATGCATAACATGAAAAAATAAGGCTTTTAAATTTAACTGTTATATAGATCACGTGAAAAGCCATGATTATGGCCAACACTGTGTAGCAGTGTTACAGATATAGGCACAACAGCAAGGCATTAAATAAGGGTAATTGCTTTCTTGTGGCAAACATTCTGAAACAGAGAAAATGGGCATCCATCTATTTCAGAGATTACCAGGACATAGTAATTACTATGGATATATAAACCTACATTTCATTAACAGTGCATTTGGCTAAATATAACTTCTGAAGAAACATGTATAAAGTCCAGGTTAGGTGGAGGAAGATAAAACCTTATGTAAGATAATTAGTTTACCAGCTTTGTTCTTAATGATAAAGGTATGTAACCAGTGAAGTGGACAGGGAAGTGCGAGAGATCAGAAAGCCAGGATTCTAATTGTAATCCTGTGTTGTGCTGGTGAATATCACACAACTGGCTCTTGGAAAAAAATGCTGATTTTTAATGTTGCTGGATTTCCATGGTATAAATATCCCACTGTCGCTGATTTCAAGATGGTGACCTGATGTCACTGAAAGCAGAGTTCAGAGGAAATGAGGACACTTAACCCTTGCAAGTCTGTGAAGGTCAGCTCCAGCATGTCACTTCCCAGACTTAGAATCAAATGGTCATGAAATTTTGAATAACTCATGTAAAAGTTCTAGACCTAAGTTTCCTCACTTCTCAAATCAAAAATTGGACTGTTGTCTAAAATCCTTCCCAGACTTAACATTCTTTTTAAAGGCTAGAGGTTAGATGATTTTGTATTATTAAATAAGATTTAAAAATATAGAATGCCCTTACTTTTAAATTGCATATAAAACTACAGGTGGAAGTAGCAGAATAAAATCTATTTTTCCCATTAATGACTGTTTTAATACTCCTTATCTTTAAATGGAGACATAGATTTGGGAACATCATGTAGAGAAATTGGCATTAAGTATGTAAAATACTAATGAGATGAAACGTAATTCCAATTGTGATAGTATCAGTTATTATGCAAAGAGGTGCCTTTGGTAGTAGAACATATATTTTCTGTCACATTCTGCATTTAGCCTAAATCTGTACAATGTTGTGGTGAGCTTGTAAAATTACACCCAACAACTCCCACTTCCTGGTATTCATACCCTAGTGTAATTTGGCTCTTTGAGTGTGGAGTGGAATTCTTTTGTCCATTCTGATGGATATACTTCAGCAAGTATCAGATGTTATTTCTACAATTAGGCTTCAAAAGGACTGTGACTTCCTTATTGTATGCCCTCCTTTATTCTCTGCTTGCTCACACAGGGAAGCATTCAGATGATTGCAGCCTCAGCCATTTTCACTGAAACTTCACAAGAGACCCTGAAACAGAGGTCTGCTCAACTGAGCATCTCTCAGATTCTGACAATCAGAAACCATGTAAGATAATAAGAGCTTGTTATTTTAAGCTGCTACATTTTGACATAATTTAGCAATTAAAAAATCAATACAGGGGTTGAGAAGAAATATGTTTGAAACTGAAAGGCAGGAGCTCCTTTTCTCCATATTTCACATGCAATTTTATCAAAGTACATGGAAAAGTACAACAACCCAATATATATTGTACCACTAATGAAACAGTCCTTTCAGGAATAAAGGTTAGGGTTACCCCCCGCAGGCAAGGAACCTTAACCTGCTGAGGTGCTTGCTTAGGAGAAAGGATACATGGAATGAGTAGTGGAAGAAGGTTATTAATACTACGACGATGGAGCTGGTTATAGAAACAAGATCTAGAATAGTTATGACTATTATATTTTCCATATTTTAATAAACATATAAATATTGATAAAAATCTTTGCTTCCTCACTTCCCATTTTCCTGTCAACTAACATACAATAATGTTAACTTTTTATCTCAGTATTGAATTTATATGGCTTCAAAGGCAGACTGTGACTGAGCTAGAAAAATGAATAAACGTTACCCAAAGATGGATAAGGTATATTTTTCCTCTTGAGGGTCAGGAAGGGGTCAGGTTGCAGGGCGGAGGCTATATTTTCCTCTTGGGGCAGGTTGTGGGGTGGCGTTTAGTGTGAGTGTGTGTGTGTGTGTTTCATATATAGTATAGTAGCTGTATGGTGGGCAGAAGCAAGACTTTGCTCATCTTTATTTGAAATTTGAGTATGATTTAAAGTGTCGTGTATGGATACATGGTGACAAGGACTGTGACGGCCCTGTAAAGTTTGCTAAAGTGGCTCAACTGAACAATATTCCCAAGAATTTCCTTCCCTGTGTGTTTCTGATTAGCGTTGACTACAAGAACAATTTGTGTAAGATTTGGAAGGTAAAGTGAAAAAGTAGTCATGTTTGTTCACTGAGGGTTTATGTAGGCCAAACTTTTGTAGTTCATGCATGTTTTTGAGTATTTGGGTGGCAGCTGGAGCTAAGGGTTATGTTGCTTCCGTAAGATTTTTTCCCTGGTTTTCTTAAATCCTGGGTCAGGTGCTATTTAACTCTATGACAAGTGCAAACTTCTCTTTTATGTCATCCATGGCACTGATGAGGAGAGACAAACATAGAATAGATACAGGTTCGGTCGGGCACAGTGGCTCATGCCTGTGACCCCAGCACTTTGGGAGGTCGAGACAAGCAGATCACGTGGTCAGGAGTTCGAGACTAGCCTGGCCAATATGGCAAAACCACATGTCTACTAAAAATACAAAAATTAGCCAGGCATGGTGGCATCCACCTGTAGTCCCAGCTACTCAGGAGGCTGAGGGAGGAGAATCACTTGAACCTGGGAAGCAGAGGTTGCAGTGAGCCTAGATCATACCACTGCACTCCAGCCTAGGTGACAGAGCGAGACTTAGTCTCAAATAAATAAAAAAAAAAAAAAAAAAAAAAAAAAAAAAAAAAAAAAGATACAGGCTCTAGGTTATACTTTGCAGATTTCAGTTGTCCCTAATTTCTCCAACTTCATGTCTATCTTTCCTTATCCATCTCCTGCACTCTGAATCCACAATCATCAATAGAAACAGAAGAAATAACTGAACCAAGAATGTTTTACCAGTTCGTACAATTGTATAAGTTCAAATCTCCATAATACCTTATGCTAAATCCTTCCTAGTGACTCTGATTCTCTGAATAATACATATATTTAGCTAAGAAGAGTGACTTTTCTTTGGTTGAGCCAAAAAATAGCAGTCTCATACCTTCAAGATTATCCAAGGCTTATTGCCCATGATTATACTGTAATAGGTTTTGATCATTCATAATACAGTCTTTTCTATGCTATTTACTTCAACCATAAGATTGTAATGGACATCATAATATTGGCTTCTCTGAATTTTAAAGTTTCATGCAAAAATTTGTTACAGCTGAGACCCTATATATTTATTCTGACTTAGAATCTGAATTTTTAAGGAATACCACTAGTTCTGTGCAAGTAGAATATGATAATTGAGAATTTTATGTTCCCTAAGGCCATGGGATGGGGAGATAGAAAGCAATGAATGCTTCTGTTAGGGGGAAAGGACACTCCCTGACTATCCTTAAGAAATGGAAGCTCCTTGGACTGATGACTCTCACTCTATTTCTAGGACAAGTACTTAGTGTCCATATGTACTTTTTAAAATTATAGTTAAATGAAGAAAAAAACAGTCTTGCTTTCTGTCTAGCGTAATATTGCATCCCTGGGATGAATCCCGCTTGATCATAGTGGATGATCTTTTGAATGTATTGTTGAATTTGGTTTGCTAGTAATTTGTTGAGAATTTTTGTACCTATTTTCATTAGGGATATTGGCCTGTACTTTTCTCTTTTTGTATTGTTGTGTTCTTGTCTGGTTTTGGAATCAGGATATGCTTCATAAAATGAGTTTGGAACAATTCTCTCCTTTTCAATTTTCCAGAATAATTTGAGGATAATTGGTATTTGTTTCTTTAAATGTTTGTGAGAATTCAGCACTGAAGTCACCAAGTCCTGGGCTTTTCTTTGATATAAGGCTTTATAGTATTGATTTAATTTTCTCTCTAGCTACTAGTCTATTCAATTATTTTATTTCTTCATAGTTAAGCCTTTAAAGGTTGTATGTATCCAGGAATTATCCCCTTCTTTTATGATATCAGATATGTTGGCATGTAGTTGTCCCTAAGAGTTTCTTATGATTTCTTGTATTACTGTGGTATCAGTTGTAACATTTCCTTTTCCATCTCTGATTTCATTTGAGTCTCTTTTTTAAGTCTAGCTAAAGGTTTGTTGATTTTATCTTTCCCCAAAACCAACTTTTCATTTTGTTAAATGTTTTGAATTGCATTTTTAGTCTCTATTTTACTTATTTCCTCTCCAAGCTTTATTATTTCCTTCCTTACTGTTTTCCTGGTTCCTTGAGGTATATCATTAGATTGTTTACTATAAATCTTTTTTTTTTTTTTTTTTTTTTTTTTTTTTTTTTTTTTTAAAAAAAGTGTTTTTTTTTTTTTTTTTTTTTTTTACATAGAAGTGTATTGCTATACACTTTTCTCTTAGGACTGCTTTTGCTGTATTCTGTAGGTTTTGATACGATGTGTTTCCATTCTTGTTTGTCTCAAGGAATTTAAAAATTTTCCTTTTAATTTCTTCATTGACCCTTGGTTATTCAGGAGCATGTTGTTTAATTTCTATGTATTTGTAAAGTTTCTAAAGTTTTTCTTGTTGATTTCTAGCTTTATGCAATTGTAGGCAGAAAATATATTTGATATGATGCCTGTATCATAAATTTAAGACTAGCTCTGTAGCCTAACATATAATTAATCCTGGAGAATTCTCCCTGTGCAGTTGAGAAAACCATGTGTACTGCAGCAAGTGAATGAAATGTTCTGCAAATGTCTGTTAGGTCCATTTGATCTATGGTGTGGTCTAAGTCTGATGTTTCTTTGTTGATTTTCTGTGTATCTATTGTTGAATTTGATATAATTGTTGAAAGTTGACATTTTTTTCTAAATACTTTTTTTATTATTTTTACACAGTGAAAAATAGTTAATCTCCCTTGATACACTTATATTTTCTAATTACAGATTATTATATTAATTCAAATAAATTTTCACTTTAGGCTTTTTGTTTTTTTCTCTTTTCCAAAATTTATCTCATGCTTTGTTTTCTTATATTAATAAACTCATTGGGCTTTCCAGGTAAATGTTCAATTATCTAACAACACAAAAGTTTGTGTTGAGCAGACTCTTATGAATCATAAACCTTACCAGTGGCAAATTTGCCAATGACTCAAACATGTATCTATCAAATACCAGGCAAAAGTGAAACATTCTTTACTTAGAGAAATTGAGGAGCCAAACACAGCTCCCCAAAGTGCCTTTCTCTTTGAATTAGGAAATGTTTTAGTTTTGGGCTAATGAATAAGATTCTTCCTAAGCAACATATGCTGCTTAGAAAAAAAGGGAGCCATTTCAGTTAAGGAACATCTCCTCTTTGTACTTCATTAATTCACAGATAAATTGGCAATCTTTCATTTTTCTAGAGTCATGCTTGCCATAAAACCATACATTTCAAGTTTGCTTATAAGTAATATAAGCAGAGCATATATATTCTTCTGACAATATTTAATACATAAGGTTGCTCTATTCTCATGAGTGAGTACCACCAGTAATGTTACCATGAGATTTGGTCTTTGGTATGTTTAACAAGATATTTGATTGAGGCCATTCCTTCTTGCCAGGACTACCAGTTAGGAAGGCAATTGGTTTCAGGGCTGCTGTTAATTCTTTTCTTCTCAAATCATCATCATAATAAAAATATTGCTATCTATGTACTGTTTATTTTGTAACAAAAATGTTTTTAGCATTTTGATAGGGTACTTTGCTTTGTTACTTTTAGAAAAATTATTGTATATCTTGTAGTATTGAAATATCCTTGTGCATTAGTTTCCTGAGGCTGCAACAAGAAATTATCAAAAACTGGGTGGTTTAAAACAATAAAAGGCTGGATGCAGTGGCTCACACCTGTAATCCTAGCACCTTGGAAGGCCGAGGCAGGTGGATCCCTTGAGCCCAAGAGTTTAAGACCAGCCTGGGCAACATGTCAAAACCCCATCTGTACAAAAAAATATAAAAGTGAGGCATGGTGGCACATGCCTGTAGTCTCAGCTCTTTAGGAGGCTAAGGCAGGAAGATCACCTGAGCCCTGGGAGGTATAGGCTTCAGTGAGTTGCGATTGCACCACTGCACTCCAGCCTGGGCGACAGAGTGAGACAGTCTCTCAATCAGTCAGTCAACAGAAACTTATCCTCTTATGGCTCTGGAGGCCAGATATCTAAAATCAAGAAGTCAGCAGGACTGTTCTCTCTGGAGACACTAGGTGAGAATCATTACTTGGTCCTTTAACTTCTGGTGTCTGTTGGAGTTCCTATGGTTGTATCACTCCAGTCCCTGCCTTTGTCTTTACATGGCCTTCTCCTCAGTGCCTGTCTTCTCCTGTTTGTGTTCCTTATAAGGACACATATCATTGGATTTAGGGCCCTCCTGAATAATTCAGGATGATTTCATCTCGAGATCATTAATTTAATCATGTTTGTAAAGACTCTTTTCCCAATTAAGGTCATATACAGGTTTTGGGGATTAGGACATAGGCCTAATATCTTTTTGGGGACCACTATAATTCACATTTCTGAATTAATCCTTCATGGTATTAATGTACCATTCTTTTGATATACTGCTATTATCAGATTAAGAATTGATGCATCCATATTTTTAACTGTGATTAGTCTAAAGTTGTGCATTAGTTCTACAATGATAGTTTAAAAATTAAGATTTTGCTGACTTTTAAAATTAGAGATATTTCCATCATTTTTCTAAGTGTTCAAATAAACTTAAATTTAATGTTTTAAAATTGATTTTAATGTGTTCCAATTTAGCCCTGTTCCCATTGGCTGTCATTTGATTTTGGTCTTTAATTACTTTAAAATTTTTTCTATAATTGAGCTATTCAAATTTTATTAATTTGAAACTTGATAGAAATTTTTTCATTTTTTTCTAATTTTTTAAGCTATTTTCTATTAAGCCTGTTTAATCATTTTAAGATTGTAAGTGGCATTATTTTAAGTTTGTTTTAAATTGCACATTGCAAGTATATAGAAATAAGGTTGATTTTTGTAATGCTGACCTTATATCCTGAGACCTTGCTAAATTTGTAGACTAGTTCTGGGAGATTATTTTCTTTTCTGTAGATTCCATGAGATTTCTGCATAGACAATAATGTCATTCATTTCTTTCTTTCTAATCTTTGTGCCTTTGACTTCTTTTTCTTGTCTTACTGTACTGGTTAGAACTTCTATTGAAATGTTGAGTAGCAGTGGTGATAAAGGATATCTTTTCCTTGTTCCTCATCTTTGTTGGCAAATATTACATCTTTCACTATTATGTATATTGTTAGCTGCATGGTTTTTGTGTGTGTATTGGTTCCATTTTCTTCCTTTCTGTGGCTTATCTGAACATTTTAAAATATCCCATTTGTCTATTTTAAAATGTCTTTCTTCCTTTCATTTCCCTTTCCCTCCCTTTCTTTCCCTTTCTTTCCCTTAGCTACTGAGCACCTCCAGTACGTTTATTTTGTTATTGTATATTTTGTTTCTTATGTCTTGTATTTATTTGCTGAGGTGTTTTTTGGTTTTTTGCTTTGTTGTTTTCTTTTTTTTTTTTTTTTTTTTTTTTTTTTTTTTTTTTTTTTTTTTTTTTGCAAGATGGAGTCTTGCTCTGTTGCCCGGGCTGGAGTACAGTGGCATGATCTCAGCTCACTGCAACCTCCACCTCCCAGATTCAAGCGATTCTCCTGCCTCAGCCTCCAGAGTAGCTGGGACTACAGGTATGTGCTACCACGCTTAGCCAATTTTTGTATTTTTAATAGAGACGGTTTTTTACCATGCTGGCAAGGCTGGTCTCGAACTCCTTACCACAAGAGATCTGCCTGCCTCGGCCTCCCAAAGTGCTGGGATTATAGCCATGAGCCACCACACCCAGCCGAGAATTTCTATTTTTCTGTTTATTTCAAGTGTTTTCTTGATTATTACAGCATTTGTATAATAGGTGCTTTAAAGTCTTTGCAGATCTTTTCAACATCTGTGTGATTTTGTTGTTGTTGGAGTCTGTTGGTTTTCTTTTCTCCCAAAAGCTGAAATTTTCCTAGAGATTTTTGTTTCAACAGTCAATAGACCTAGTTAGGTTTTGGTTTTGTTTGTTTGTTTGTTTGTTTGTTTTGAGACAGAGTCTCGCTCTGTCACCCAGGCTGGGGTGCAGTGGCCCAATCTCGGCTCACTGCAAACTCCTTCTCCCAGGTTCACGCCATTCTCCTGCCTCAGTCTCCTGAGTAGCTGGGGCTACAGGTGCCCGCCACCACGCCCGGCTAATTTTTTTTTGTATTTTTAGTAGAGACGGGGTTTCACCCTGTTAGCCAGGATGGTGTCCATCTCCTGACCTTGTGATCCGCCTGCCTTGGCCTCCCAAAGTGCTGGTATTACAGGCGTGAGCCACCGCGCCCGGCTGACCTGGTTAGGTTTATACTGCAAGTTCCAATTTATCTATAAGTAGACTGTGGTTCCAATTCCAGTCTAATTTTAAAAGATCTTTGATACGCTGATTAAGGTCTGGTGTACACATGCAAAACTTTGTAATAAGTTTATAAATAACTTTATAGGGTTTCTTTTTTGAGCCCTTCACTCTAATCTCCTTGGTTCCATTATTTTCTTAGACCTCTTGTTTTTCATCCTCAAGTAACTAAGGCTTTTATTACCCCCTCTCTACCACCCACTCTTAAAACTGTGTAGCATTCAGGGCCGAACGAAGAAAATCTTAAGAAAAAAATGCTAAGCTTAATGTGTGTCACGTGGTTATTCAAATGTTCATCTTCTTACATACTGTGTCTGTTAATATATACTTTTCGGGCACTCTCAAATAGATACTCCATGCGTTCTGCTATTTTTTATAGTTGCCGTCAGTGTGAGTGATTGGGCAGAGCATGCATAGACATCTTATACAGAATAATAAGACTTGTTCATTTATTTTTAGCATAATTATTGATATGAATTTGTTTAAATGTACCAAGTGTAGAGATAATAAGTGTTGAAGGGATACATTATCCACCTGGATGTTAGTTATTTGAAATAATTCTCAATTTTTGTATTTTATGTTAATACTCTATAGTAAATTTTTTATTAGTAGTTAATGCTCATTGACTATAGAAAAGAAATGGAGAATATAGAAGGGTGGAAGTTTGATGAAAACCAAACCTCCTCTTATTCCAGCTATTTGGTGACAAGTTTGTTTAGTTTTTTCTTTACCTTTATAATGTGTGTGTGTGTGTTTATAAACAAAATTAAATAGCATTGTGTTTACAGGTTCTTTTATAATATAAGCAATTTTATATAATTGAATTTTAATTCTGTACAGTATCCAACTGTATGAAATTATATTGACTTTAAAATAAACCTACATTTCTCCAGAGTTATGTATTCTCCTACAGAGTTACATACCTTCTAGGATCCCAACTCCTCATAGAGTATTTTTCACATAAAAAATATATGTCTAGTTTTTAAAAATGAATATATATGGATTATAAAAATAATATAATAGATTTACTAACCTGTTTTCTGTTGGGCACTAGTACATTATCATTTACTTTTCTTAGTCGCATTGGACTTTTCATTAGTCCAAAGCTCTTTGATTTCATTACTCTTTCTGTCTTTTTTTCCCCCCCAAGTATTTAGGAAGCAGTGTGTTAATACCAGGTATTTTTCTGTACTAGTTATGATGGTTCTGATAAAAGTAATATTTTTTCCATTTAAAAAATTACCTATTTGCCATACCTTAACTTGATTTCTATATAAACACACACGCACACACACACGCACACACACACGTACGCACACAATTGAAGAAAAAGAATTTAGTAGGACTATGGGAGACAGTAAATGCTGAAACTTCTGTGATCCTGTAAAAAAGAAAACGAGAAAATCTGAGTCAAAGATATTCATATATGATTATAGTTTCTATTAAAGATTTTAATACATTATATTAAAAGTACAAAGGTACATAGCAAGTGTGGAAATGAACCTATGTGTGTCCAGGAACATTGTAGCTAAAAATAATGGAACATCTACTAATTTAATAACTTCTGTGATAGTAACACTATAACCCATTTTTATAATCACAGTTTTATTTAGTATTTTAGGAAAGTTGTTTTAAAGACAATCTATTATAGTAACACTATAATGTAAAAGTATCACTGTTATTTATGAAATGATTTAATTATTTGAAATATACTCCCATATTTCACTTTGGACTATACGTAACTTTTCCCTAAATAACATGCCATAAGTTATTCATTATACTAGACCTTTTATTAAATTATATATNTAACTTCTGTGATAGTAACACTATAACCCATTTTTATAATCACAGTTTTATTTAGTATTTTTAGGAAAGTTGTTTTAAAGACAATCTATTATAGTAACACTATAATGTAAAAAGTATCACTGTTATTTATGAAATGATTTAATTATTTGAAATATACTCCCATATTTCACTTTGGACTATACGTAACTTTTCCCTAAATAACATGCCATAAGTTATTCATTATACTAGACCTTTTTATTAAATTATATATTGATATATTTTATATATATATATATATATTAAATTTTTTGAGACAGGGTCTCACTCTGTCATCCAGGCTGGAGTGCAGTGGCACAATCTTGGCTCACTGCAACCTTCACCTCCTGGGCTCAAGTGATCTTCCCACCTCAGCCTCCCAAGTAGCTGAGACTATAGGCACACACTACTACCACACCTGGCTAATTTTTGTAGTTTTCTTGGTAGAGATGAGATTTCGCTGTGTTGTTCAGGCTGGTCTCAACTTTCTGGGCTCAAGCAATCTACCTGCCTCAATTTCCCAAAGTGCTGGGATTACAGGCATAAGCCACCATGCCTGGCCTAATTTTTCTGTTTTTTTGAGAAAAGCAACAACATTTAACATTTATCAAGGAATATTACTCATCATATTGAAAGAAGTCATATGTTTTCACAATTTTATATACAAATATAAATAAAGGCCTTTAAATATAAAATAAATAATATAAAGAAATAAACTATAAAATATACCATTTAAAAATAGCTAATGTTTTGCACTATTCAAAAAGCTCACACAAAATTAACAAAATATAAATTACAATTCAAGAAAATTTGATTTCCTATTCATTTTAAAGGTGTCTAACAAACCCTGTGGGAGAAATTTTAAGTTGTCAATTTCAAGGTAAAAGTTAGAATTTATATTTGATGACTTTTGTCAATTTCTGCTAAGGCTGTTTCCTTCTTCCTAATGTAAGTAGCATTTTTGCATTTTTATATACCTTCATTCACTTATCACTGACAAGTGGCATTTCTTAAGCTGACAAAAATAAGCATGAAGCAGATGTCAGGAGATGGAAATGATCACAGTATGGAGCACTTCTTTTGTAAAATATATGAGTTAATTCACCAGTCATGAAAGCAAAGGACAGAAATGCTTTCTTTGTGTGTAGTGTTGGCAAGTGTCATGAAAGTTCCGCCAAACAAGATTATTAATTCATGACCTATTTCTCTCCCTGCCATAGCACCTTCTTCAGAAAGGACTACCATTTCCACCAGGCAGACCTTCCAGTTATGCATGAGATATGAAGTAAAGGCCAAACTCCATCAAAAACTTAGAAGCAAATATTCCACTTGACAACCAGATGTCTATCTTTTCAGGTTAAATCTTTTCAAGTTCTGATGGATGGTTTCTGCAACACTGTGTTTACCTTCAAACTCACGTTGCTTCAAGATCTGGTTGGCAACTCAGGGAGAAAAAAATACACTTTTCTTGAGAGCAAGCTGTATCTTTTATGAAGTTAAGGTTACAAAAAAAAATTGTGTTGGTAATATCCACATACCAACAGATGAAACTATTCCAAAGGTCTTGTAGATTTGCTACGAAGAGGAAGTCTGGCTAGAGTACTAGACAGTGCCTCCATATACCTGTCTTTTTTCATTTCCATTTCCCTATCCCTAACAAAACACAGCTTAAAATGTGGCCGGTTCAAGTTGAGATGTGCTGTAAGTATAAAATTCACAGCAGATTTCAAAGATTTGGTACCAAAAAAGTAAAAATAGTCAATAATATTTTTATATTGATCATACATTGAAAAGATAAAAATTGGATAAATTGAAGTAAAATATTTAACAATGTAAAAGGAGGAAGTCTGGAGAAAGTGTTATATCAGGTGTCTGCATTTAAATATGTGAGTGTTACATTAAAAAAATCTGTTATGGCTCCTACGAGTCTATAGGGCAAAGTTCAAAACTTTTAACCCGTATTCTTGGGTAAACCAGATAACACAAGACATATCAGCACAGTATCATTCCCCCAAGACTACTTTTTTGTGCATTGATATGAGACCACTGGCCTGTGTTAGGGATGTTCTAAAAAACTGTTCTGTCAACTTTATTCCTGTGTTGTGGAGGACGTTATTTATCATATTTTTTGAGGTCTTTGGTCTTAATATCAGTTTTGAATTTCCTGAGTATTTGATTTGTTTGTGCCTTCTTATTCTTAATTTGTCACTTCTTTTTCTCTTTTGGTATGGGCTGCCATAAATCTTAAAACTTATTTTTTTCTATCACTTTAAAGAATTTATAACAAGTTATAGTATCATTCTTATACGTTAACTTCTGTCCTAGATACATCTCAGGTATGTTAAATCTTAATTTCTATTTTGAATCATTTTTCCCTGAAAGGTAAACTAGGTTATTTTTCTTGGTTAGCTTCATCTTTGTAAGCTACCCCAAATCATTTTATTGTTTTATTTTATTTTATTTTTTGAGATGGAGTCTTGCTCTGTAGCCCAGACTGGAGTGCAGTGGCACAATCTTGGCTCACTGCAACCTCCAGCTCCTAAGTTCAAGCAATTCTCCTGCCTCAGCCTCCCGAGTAGCTAGGATTACAAGCGTGTGCCACCACACTTGGCTAATTTTTATATTTTTAGTAGAGATAGGGTTTCACCATGTTGGCCAGGCTGATCTGAAACTCCTGACCTCAAGTAATATGCCCACCATGGCCTCCAAAGTGCTGAAATTAGAGGCATGAGCCATCATGCCTGGCCTCAAATCATTTTAGACCAAGGTAGGATACAAGTTAATAACATTAAATGTATACCTTAAACTGAAATTCAAATCGCTTTACAATCTAAATCCAATTGACTTTTCAAACCCTAATTTTCAAGAACGTCTTTTTATATACCACTGGCTTAAATCAGCTTTGTCACCTGCATGGTCCCACACAACCTAGGTTTGTTTTCACTTGGCCCACATTGAGAATGCCTTATTTTTTCACCTCTATCCATCTAAATATTAACTATTTTTCAAGATCCATTTCTCATTCCACCTCATCCTACCTCTTTTTCTAATTATAAACTTGTGGCATTTATTTACTTAACCCTTCATCTGGATCTTTACTTTGTCCAGTCTACCGACAGTTCTTGCATTGTTTAACATGTCCTGTACCTTCTTAGTATGTTTAGTACCAATATCTTGGATTTCAAATAGATGAGTTCCTAAAAGTAAGGAGCTAGATCTTGTCTAGAATCCAAATTATCTTGAATTCTGGTGCATTTGTTGAAGGCACAAACATTTATAAAATAATAAATCAATATATAGGATGATATTAAAGTGTTAGAATGAGTGGTTATAGTAGATTTTAACACAGTGTTATGAAGTCAGCTGGAACCTCTAGAGGTATTTACAACTGTTGCAATACCTGAGATGGTACTGGGCACTAACCTGAGCCTTAAACAGAGCTCCTAGATCTGTACATTTTATTATTCTATTCCATCTTTTTGTAAAAAAAATGGGAATGGCTATGTGAACTCTGAGTTTTCCTGGAATGCAGAAACTCAGTCAAGAACAGTATCTAAATTAGGCAGTGACAGTAGAGCTTATACTGAGAAAACGGTCAGTCTGGTGCTCCTATGACAATTTATGTTGGTTTGTGGCTTGCTGACATTGAGAAATGAGTCACTGTAATTCTCCTGGATGATGATCAATTGTACAATCACAAGGTTCAGAGTAGGCAGCCCAAGTGAAACAGTTATTTTCTAAACAATGTATTCTGATATCCTATGCAGGAGGAAGAATAAAGCCTAGGACATATTTGGAATCTCAGAAAGGCAAAAAGACAATTTCACTGCCATTCTGAATGACTGCCATCTTGTTGCATGCTGTGATACATTTTCTACTCCAAATGTACAGTTGAATAGGCATTCATCCTACATTCTTTAACGGGTTTTGTTTTTGAAGATTTACTTTTTTCCTTTTCTTTCTTCTTTTTTAGCATAGATGGTAGTCTGCTGTTGATAAAATACTTGAACTCCTGCTGTTTAAATTGCTACATTCTGTTCTGAGGAGTGAAATAATGTTCTGCCATTTGCTCCCAGGTACTGGAACTGCTACTGAAATGTACACATAAGTGCTCTAATGTTGGTAGAGAATAGCTTTTCGTAGGGCTTAAGGCAGTAGGGAAGGAGCATATCTCACCCCTTTCCTTGTGGAAGGTTGAACTGCTTATTTCCCCTGCTGTGACATCTATCCCCCAGAAACCCCCTTCTCATGTACTGGCACCTGGATCACTAGATTTTTTTTTTTTTCTTCCATAAAACAGCCCGAAGCTTGCATTGTCAATGAGGTAATTCCCAAAGTTGCTAGATCAGGCTTCCTCACTGAAGAAAGTTCAAAATGTTTTGATCTGTAATATAATTAACATAGGTATTCTGAATTATCATGGTCCTCAAAGCCTTTTATTTTTACTACAGAGAAGGTTTACTCACCCTCTCGTTTGGCTTTCTGATTTTTCACATTTTGAGGATGAACTTTTCTCGATACTAAGGGAAACTTAATGTCATAGATTTTTATCAATTTAACTTCAATGATTAAATTCTACAACATGATTTATTTTGGATCCAGAAATACTTTGATTAAGCAGACTATACTCATTAACATATTACCTACCAATGGAACAAATGTACAGTTTACAGTCCAATATTTTAAGATAAGAATTATTTTGCATCTGGTACATGCTTCCTCACTTCCAACAACAGATACTATTTTTCTCCAGATTATATTTATCCTCTTGTGGGAAGCATCTTATTTTATAGAACCAGTTGTCCCCCATATCTTTACAATAAAAACTTTTCTCATGCAGTCATTGTGTATTTAGTAGGCACCTAACAATGCTAAAAAACTCTGATAAGCTTCAGTATTACAAATTCAAGTTAAAAACAATCCTTGATAAATGAGCTAAAAAGGGTGTTGTAAAGTCAAATTTGTCAATAAGCACTATGAGAGTGCTGCAAGCATGATCATGGTATTCCATGTCTTCTGTAAAAGATCAATAATTAGGCCTATAAAATTTTATATAATTGGATATATATTATAGAAAATAGAATGTATAAAATGTGTATGATACCTGTACAACTATAATGTGTTATAAATATAATAAACATTTTGGGCTGGGTGCATTGGTTCATGACTGTAATCCTAGTGCTTCAGGAGGCCAAGGCAGGAGGATTGCTTGAGCCCAAGAGTTGGAGACTGCAGTGAATATGATTATACCACCGGATTCCAGCCTGGGTGACAGAGGGAGACACTGTCTCAAAGAAGAAAGTTTTCTGGTGCTGCATTACTAATCAATTTCTACTAAAATTAATTGGATAGAATTGGAATCAAAGGTTCAAGGACCAAAATAAGGGAGATACCTTAGTGTGGTTATATAGGTCACAGATGTCTACTGACTCAATAGATAAAAATTTTCACCAGAAATGAATTTGGGGTGTTGGAAAATGTGACCACTTTGGATATCTTTGGGGGTCCATGGGTTAAGGATGAAGATGTGATTCTAAATGTCAATTCAGAAAAGATATTATAGTATTTCATACAATCTATTTGAAGTGCTTGTGTTGATGGGGCAAATCCCCTTGAAGCTGTTTGTTTATGAGTGAAAGAGATCCCATTTGAGCATTTCTTACAATGATGCTTTCTACTTAAGGATTATCCTTTTTATCTTTGTTGTGTATTTGTATTAAGATCACCTTTCTCTGTAGTTTCTTTCTTACCAAGTGCCATTTTTTAAAAAGTCCTAAGAATGAAACTGAATCAAGGGAATTGAAATGTTATTGAAGCTGCAAAGGGGAAAAAACTCTAGGTTTTATTGTAACTCTAAAGGCACATTTTAAACCCTGCAAAGTATTTAAGAATAAAAATTTCAAACTCATCTGTCATGAAATATATAGTTAAGAATCCCTTATTGTTAATGTTTCTTAAATCACCATCACTTGCTAGTGGCTATGTGTTGATAAAAGATGCCACTTTTATCTGTTTGTCTCCTTACTGGGTTTTATGACTTCCAAAGATGAGGTCACTGGGACACCTACTCAGAAAGGCAGTGGGAATACCGCACCTAGCTAAGGAAACTGGCACTGATTTGCATATTAAAAAATACTCTATCCATTTTGACATTTTCCACTCCAAGACACAGACAGGATCAAACTTAGAGACTTGGAGAATAATAATGAGAAAATTTAAGAGGTACTTTAAAACTCCTCTTCCCCTAAATAATACTTTAAAAGAGCTCATTTCCCACTTGTATTACAGAAGAATTTTTCTTCTATTGCCCTTTAAATACATGTTCTTCGGGTCTCAAAACATATTTCAGTACAATTATTTAGATTAATGACTAGGTAGGTTGTGTTTGTAGTAACTGCACTGTGGGATTTTAAGAGCTATCAGACAGTTTGACGAAAGCAATGGTCGGAAGGAATCATAGCAAATTGTGTCCACTGAATCTTCTGGTCAGTACAGTTCTCCACAGTTATGCCAGGTCCATTTTCAGAAACAAATTTTCCACTCTAGGCAAAAATTTACTTCCAGAAATCTAGCACAGCAGAGTTCCACTCTGGAGTTTGAAGTTATAGCCCCAGATAGCAATAGCATCAGCTTGCCCACTTTACCTCCTTTTATCCACATGTCTTCTCTGTCAGGAGCCTCTCAAAGTGAGTGGCTGGGTCTCAGTAAGATGTGAGTATTCCTGGATACCCTGTAGTGTCTTAACCAGACTACTTAGGATAACAATGTCCCCTCATTAAAACCTCAGCGTGTCTCCTCTGGAAAACTGTATGTAATTATGCTGGACTAATGAGTTACAAATAAAATCACAACATGTTTTGTTTACATTGTATCCTTTCTTCTACAAATACTTTTCCCATATATTTTAAAACTGATCCTCCCAATCATTTAATTAGGTAAGTAGGGATGTATTTCTTATCTCTAGTTTCCAGATGACACTAAATGTTGTGACAAGTCTAAGGTGATTAAACTACTATGCAGAAGAACCCACACTGGTACCTAGTCATGAGGTTATGTTATGATATAAAACTGAATGTAATGATATTCCAATAATAAGTGGCGGGCAGTTCTTATCAACTTATTTGTAAATTTATCCTTGAAGCTTCATCAATAGTAATTAAAAATGAATGTGGATGAAATGAAGAGCATGGAGAGCAGCAGCAATAACAACTTGTTTAACAACTTCTTTTTTTTTTTTTTGAGACATGATCGGGCTCTGTTGTCCAGGCTGGAGTGTGGTGGCACGATCAGTCACAGCTCATTGCAGCCTCAAACTTCTGGGTTCAAGGGATCCTTTTGCCTCAGCATCTTGAATAGCTAGGACCACAGGTGCACACCACCTCACCAGGCTGTCTGGCTTGCTTATTGATTGATTGATTGATTGATTGAGATGAGGTCTTGCTATCTTGCCCAGGCTGGTCTCTAACTCCTGGCCTCAAGCAGTCCTCCTGCTTTGGCCTCTCAAAGCTCTGGGATTACAGGTGTGAGCTACCCTCTCCAGCCCCCTTGTTTAATAAATTCGAAAACCCTGGAATTGCAGATTTTGCAGTATAGTATAGACCTTATTACTAAGCACACCTAGCCAGTAGAAGTGAAGCAGGATATTTTGAGAAGGCTTTTCTGGCATGGAAATATAGCAAAGCAAATCACCAAGTAACACAGACAATCAGCTTCTCTGATTATTATCCCATGAAGCAGGAAAACTTTGGTACCCAAGAAGCCAAGCTGAGAAAGACTATGTGGAGAAGAGCAGTTTGAGCAAGATTTCCAGAACTTCTCAAGGTCTTTATCTGGGGACAGAGAAAGAGGACAGGAAAAGAAGATAACTTCATCTTGTTTCCCTAAGGCTGGGAACAAGCTTCTATTTATTTTGGGATTGCAAAGCATGTAACTTCTGAACAAATGTACACATGCACATGAATGTTATTGATTTGGAGATAAACGAGAAGGGGATTTTATATAGGATAAGCAAAAAAGCTGCTTATTTAATATTTTTTAAGCAAAGAAAACTTAGAAGAGTGAGAAGGAAGTAAAAATACTAGGTAGATGCTTATTTTATCAGAACTGTGACATGATTCATAGATAAAATGGTCCTGTTTTAATCAGAGCTTATTCCCACATGGCTTTGGGGTAATCAGGAAAATTATGGTCAATAGACATTACATTCTATGTGATGGCAATAGTAAGCTTTCTTACATCTGGTAGCAGGAACTGAGGTTCCATCAACTCTGAGGAAGAAGAGGTGTGAGAAGGGAGGAATAGCAATGGTGCCATAAGTATTACTCTGTAGTCTCAGAACGAAGCCTTGATACATAGTGAGACTGGTTTCCTGAGGACGATTTGAGCTTCTGCTAACACTCAGATTGCCTCTCGTCACAATTCTTGCTAGCTTTGTCAGCAGTGGATTTACAGGACAGAGGAATCACTGGAGAGTGAGTTCTGAAAACAGAAATGATGCTAATGGATGCTACCACTTCCATTAGTCTGGCTTTATGGAGAAAACAAGTAGCATTTGGGGCTCAAAAAAGTCATTTATTTTATTTTTTTTTGTGATTCTCCCCAAAACAGGCAGATTTACAAAAATTGATTCAAAAAGGTTTAAGCCAGTTTTATATGTGATGTCTAATCTTAAGAAACATTCATAATGTAGACTAAAGTTTAACGTAGGTCATGCAGTTACATTGTGTATACTATAAAATTGAGAAAATACTCATCCATCATTGGAAAACTATTATCTGATTCAAACAAAAAATGCCATTGAAATTAGTAATAATCAAGTGAAGGTCTGACACACATCTTATTTGTATATCTTTCCTCCTCACTTGTTAAATTAAACACAAATATCAACCAGCACTCATGTTACATATCAGTTGTGTTGATGACATATTTACTGAGGAAAGAAATTGTGGTATCTCTGCCAGGTTTTGGTATCAGCATGATGTTAGCCTCATAGAATGAGTTAGGGAGAAGTCCCTCCTTTTCAATTTTTGGGAACAGTTTCAGCAGGAATGGTGCCAGTTCTTCTTTTTATCTCTGATAGAATTCAGCTTTAAATCTGGTCCTGGGCTCTTTTTTTTTGGTTAGTAGGCTATTTATTCCTGCCTCAATTTCAGAACTTATTATTGGTCTATTCAGGGATTTTATTTCTTCCTGGTTCAGTGTTGGGAGGGTGTAAGTATTCAGGAATTTATCCATTTCTTCTGGATGTTCTACTTTATGTGCATAGAGGGTTTATAGTATTCTCTGATGATTGTTTGTATTTCTGTGGGGTCAGTTGTGTTATTCCCCCTTATCATATCTGATTGTATTTATTTGACTATTCTCTTTTCTTCTTCATTAGTCTAGCTAGGAATCTGTTTTACTAATTTTTCAAAAACCATTGATTTTTTTGAAGGGATAGTTGTATCTCTATCTCTTTCAGTTCAGCTCTAATCTTGGTTATTTCTTGTCTTCTGCTAACTTTGGGATTTGGTTGGTTGGTTCTCTAGTTCTTTTAGTCGTGATGTGATGTTGTTAAACTGGGATCTTTCTAGCTTTTTGATATGGGCATTTAGGACTATAAAATTCCCTCTTAGCACTGCTTTGGCTGCATCCCAGAGATTCTGGTACATTGTATCTTTGTTCACATTAGTTTCAAAGAACATCTTGATTTCTGCCTTAATTTCATTATTTACTCATGAGACATTCAGGAGCAGGTTGTGCAATTTTCATGTAGTTGTGTGATTTTGAATGAATTTCTTAATCTTGAGTTTTAATTTTATTGCTTCAGACCAATATCCTAGCTGAATATTGATGCAAAAATCCTCAACAAAATACTCAACAGAATGCTGCAAACCAAATCTCACAGCACATCAAAATGCTTATCTACCACAGTCAAATAGGCTTCATGCCTGGGATGCAAGGCTGGTTCAACAATGAAAATCAATAAATGTGATTCATCACATAAACAGAACTAACGACAAAAACCATATGATTTTCTCAATAGATGCAGAAAAGGCCTTTGATATAATTCCATCAACATCCCTTCACTTAAAAAACTTTCAATAGTATTGGGTTCCCGGGGAAGATGACCAAATAGAAACAGCTCTGGTCTGCAGCTCCCAGGGAGACCAACACAGAAGGTAGGTGATTTCTGCATTTCAAACTGAGTGTAAACAAAGCTGCCAGGAGGTTAGAACTGGGTGGCTGCAAAGTCACGGTAGACAGACTGCCTCTCTAGATTTCTCCTCTCTGGGCAGGCATCTCTGAAAGAAAGGCAGCACCCCCAGTGAGGGGCTTGTATATAAAACTCCCATCTCCCTGGGACAAAGCACCTGGAGGAAGGGGTGGCTGTGGGCACAGCATCAGAGACATAAACATTGCTTCCTGCCAGCTCTGAAGAGAACAGCAAATCTCCCAGCACAGTGCTTGAGCTGTGCTAAGGGACAGACTGTGCCTCCTTAAGTGGGTCCCTGACCCCCATGCCCCCTGACTGGGAGACACCTCCCAGCAGGGGGTCGACAGACAGCTCATACAAGAGAGCTCTGGCTGGCATCTGGCAGGTGCCCCTCTGAGACAAAGCTTTCAGAGGAAGGAACAGGCAGCAATCTTTGGTGTTCTGCAGCCTCCACTGGTGATACACAGGCAAACAGGGTCTAGAGTGGACCCCCAGCAAATTCCAGCAGACCTGCAGCAGAGGAGCCGAACTGTTAGGAAAACTAACAAGCAGAAAGGAATAGCGTCAACATCAACAAAAAGGACGTCCACTCAGAAATCCCATCCAAAGGTTGCCAACATCAAAGACCAAAGGTAGATAAATCCACAAAGATAAGGAAAAACCAGCGCAAAAGTGCGGAAAATTCCAAAAACCAGAATGCCTCTTCTCCTACAAAGGATCACAACTACTTGCCTGCAGGAGAACAAAACTGGATGGAGAATGGGTTTGACAAATTGACAGAAATAGGCTTCAGAAGATGGGTAATAACAAACTCCTCGAGCTAAAGGAGCATATTCTAATGCAATGCAAGGAAACTAAGAACCTTGAGAGAAGGTTAGAGGAATTGCTAACAAGAATAAGCAGTTTAGAGAAGAACATAAATGACCTGATAGAGCTGAAAAACACAGCACGAGAACTTCGGGATGCATACACAAGTATCAATAGCCAAATCAATCAAGCGGAAGAAAGGATATGAGAGATTGCAGATCAACTTAATGAAATAAAGTGTGAAGACAATATTAGAGAAAAAAGAATGAAAAGGAATGAACAAAGCCTTCAAGAAATATGGGACTACATGAGAAGACCAAACCTAGGTTTGATTGGTGTACCTGAATGTGACAGGGAGAATGGAACCAAGTTGGAAAACACACTTCAGAATGTTATCCAGGAGAACTTCTCCAACCTAGCAAGACAGGCCAACATTCAAATTCAGGAAATACAGAGAACACTGCAAAGATACTCTTTGAGAAGGGCAACCCCTAGACACATAATCATCAGATTCACCAAGGTTAAAATGAAGGAAAAAATGTTAAGGTCAGAGAGAAAGACTGGGTTACCCACAAAGGGAAACCCATCAGACTAACAGCAGATCTCTCTGCAGAAACACCCTACAAGCCAGAAGTGAGTGGGGGCCAATATTCAACATTCTTAAAGAAAAGAATTTTCAATCCAGAATTTCATATCCAGACAAACTAAGCTTCACAAATGTAGGAGAAATAAAATCTTTTACAGACAAGCAAAACATTCCATGCTCATGGATAGGAAGACTCAATATCGTGAAAATGGCCATACTGCCCAAAGTAATTTATAGATTCATTGCTATTCCTATCAAGCTACCATTGACTTTCTTCACAGAATTAGAAAAAGCTACTTTAAATTTCTTATGAAAAAAAGAACGCACATAGCCAAGACAATCCTAAGCCAAAAGAACAAAGCTGGAGGCATCATGCTACCTGACTTCAAACAGCTACTATACTACAAGGCTACAGTAACCAAAATAGCATGGTACTAGTACCAAAACAGATACATAGACCAAGGGAACAGAATAGAGGCCTAAGGAATAATGCCACACATCTACAACCATCTGATCTTTGACAAACCTAACAAAAACAAGCAATGGGGAAAATATTTCTTATTTAATAAATAGTGTTGGGAAAACTGACTAGCCATATGCAGATAACTGAAACTGGACCCCTTCCTTACACCTTATACAAAAATTAACTCAGGATGGATTAAAGATTTAAATGTAAGACCTAAAACCATCAAAACCCTAGAAGAAAACCTAGGCAATACCATTCAGGACATAGGCATGGGCAAAGGCTTCATGACTAAAACAACAAAAGCAATGGCAACAAAAGCCAAAATTGAAATTGACAAATGAGATCTAATTAAACGAAAGAGCTTCTGCACAGCAAAGAAATTATCATCAGAGTGAACAGGCAACCTACAGGTGGGAGAAAATTTTTATAATCTATCCATCTGACAAAGCGCTAATATCCAGAATCTACAAGGAACTTAAATTTATAAGAAAAAACAACCCCATCAAAAAGTGGGCAAAGAATATGAACAGACACTTTTCAAAAGAAGTCATCTATGTGGACAAGAAACATATGAAAAAAAATCTCATCACTGGTCGTTAGAGAAATGCAAATCAAAACCACAATGAGATGCTATCTCATGCCGGTTAGAATGGCGATCATTAAAAATTCGGGAAACAGGCTGGGCACAGTGGCTCATGCCTGTAATCCCAGCACTTTGGGAGGCTGAGGCAGGCGGATCACGAGGTCAGGAGATCGAGACCATCGTGACTAACACGGTGAAACCCCGTCTCTACTAAAAATACAAAAGTTAGCCAGGCACAGTGGCAGGCGCCTATAGTCTCAGCTACAAGTGAGGCTGAGGCAGGAGAATGGCATGAACCTGGGAGAAGGAGCTTGCAGTGAGTGGAGATCGCGCCACTGCACTCCAGCCTGGGCGACAGAGCGAGACTCTGTCTCAAAACAAACAAACAAAAATTCAGGAAACAATACTTGCTGATGTGGATGTGGGGAAATAGGAATGCTTTTACACTATTGATGGGAGTGTAAAATAGTTCAACCGCTGTGGAAGATAGTGTGGTGGATCCTTCAGGATCTAGAACTAGAAATACCATTTGACCTAGCAATCTCATTACTGGGTATATACCCAAAGGATTATAAATCATTCTGCTCTAAAGAAACATGCACACATGTTTATTGCAGCACTATTCACAATACCGAAGACTGGAACCAACCCCAATGCCCATCAGTGATAGACTGAGTAAAGGCGGCACATACACAGTATGGATACTATGCAGCCATAAGAAAGCTTGAGTTCTTGTCCTTTGCAGGGACATAGATGAAGCTGGAAACCATCATTCTCAGCAAACTAACACAGAAACAGAAAAGCAAACACCACATGTTCTGACTCATAAGTGGGAGTTAAACAATGAGAACACAAGGACACAGGGAGGGAAACATCACACCCTGGGGACTTTTGGGAGGTGGGTATAAGGGGAGAGATAACATTAGGAGAAATACCTAATGTAGATGACGGGTTGATGGGTGCAGCAAACCACCATGACACATGTATACCTATGTAACAAACCTACATGTTCTGCACATGTATCCCAGAACTTTAATAATAATAAAAAAGATAATCAGGAACTCTCAGTCCTTATTAAAAATAAAAACTGGTACACCCCCACGCAGGCACTTCTAGAGATATGTTCAAAGGAAATGTTCAGAAGGACACTCACTACATCATGTTTACAGTACCAAAACACTAAGAAGATACTAAATGTTTATCAATAATAGATTGGTTAAGTAAACTTTGGTTCATCCATAAAACAGAGCTATAAAAGTTTAAACTAGATCTATATTTGTTACTATTTAAAGATTTGGAGAAAAAAATCGCTCAACAGTTTTATATTATTTCACTTATGTAAAATTAAATATACATCTTTATATTAACGATTCTGTATCATTTTTAAAAATAATCTAGTATTGAAGGAACATATCAAAAGTAATAAGAGCCATATATGACAAACCCACAGCCAATATCATACTGAATGGGCAAAAGCTGGAAGTATTCCCCTTGAAAACTGGCACAAGATGAGGATGCCCTCTCTCACCACTCCTATTCAACGTAGTATTGGAAGTCCTTTCCAGGGGAATCAGGCAAGAGAACAAATAAAGGGTACCCAAATAGGAAGAGAGGAAGTCAAATTATTTTTGTTTGCAGATGACATGGTCCTATGTCTAGAAAACCCCATCATCTCAGCTCAAAAGCATCTAAAGCTAATAAGTAACTTCAGCAAAGTCTCAGGCTACAAAATCAATGTGCAAATATTCCTAGCATTCCTATACACCAAGAACAGGCAAGCCAAAAGCCAAATCATGAATGAACTCCCATTCACAATTGCCACAAAAAGAATAAAATATCTAGGAATAGAGCTAACAAGGGAAGTGAAGAACCACTTCAAGAACTACAAACCATTGCTCAAAGAAATCAGAAATGACACAAACAAATGGAAAAACATTCCATGTTCATGGATAATAAGAATGAGTATTGTGAAAATGGCCATATTACCCAAAGTAATTTATAGATTTAATGCTATTCCCATTAAACTACCATTGACATCCTTCACAGAATTAGAAAAGCTATTTTAAAATTGATGTGAAGCCAAAATAGAACCTGGATAGCCAAGGCAATCCTAAGCAAAAACAACAAAGTTGAAGGCATACACTACTCAACTTCAAACTATGCTCCAAGGCTATAGTAACCAAAACAGCATGATACTTGCACAAGAACAGACACATAGATCATAAGACAACACACGTACAACCATACAACCATCTGGTCTTGGACAAACCTGACAAAAACAAAAGCAATAGTGAAAGGATTCCATATTTAATAAATGGTGCTGAGAAAACTAGCTAGTCATATGTAGAAAATTGAAACTGGACCTCTTCCTTACATCATGTACAAAAATCAACTCAAGATAGATTAAAGACTTAGATATAAAACCCAAAACTATAAAAACCCTAGAAGAAAACCTAGGCAATACCATTCAGGACCTAGGCAAAGATTTCATGGCAAAGATTTCATGTCAAAGATGACAAAAGCAATTGCAACAAAAGCAAAAATTGACAAATGGGATCTAATTAAAGAGCCTCTTCACAGCAAAATAAACAGTGAATATTGTACAGAGTGAACAGACCTACAGAATGGGAGAAAATTTTTGCAATCTATTTAAACGACAAAGGTCTAATATCCAGCATCTACAAGGAACTTAAATAGATTTACCAGTAAAAAATACCCCATTAAAAAGTGGACAAACGACATGAACAGATACTTCTCAAAAGAATACATACATGTGCCCAACAAACATGAAAAAAGTTCAACATCACTCATCATTAGAGAAATGCAAATCAAAACCACAATGAGATACCATCTCATTGTGATATCTCGTGATGGGCAAAGGACATGAACAGATGCTTCTCAAAAGAAGACATACATGTGGCCAACAGTCATATGAAAAAAAGTTCAATATCACTCTAAATATATTAGAGAAATGCAAATCAAAACCACAATGAGAATCCATTCCACACTAGTCAGAATGGCTATTATTAAAGTCAAAAAACAACAAATACTGGCAAGGTTGTGGAGAAAAAGGAATACTTTTACACTATTGATGGTAGTGTAAATTAGTTCAAACATTTTGGAAGACAGTGTGGTGATTCCTCAAAGACTTAGAGGCAGAAATACTATTAGATCCAGCAATCTCATTATTGTGTATATACCCAAGGAATATAAATCATTTTTTAGAAAGATATATGCACATATAAGTTTATTGTAGCACTATTCACAATAGCAAAGACACAGTGTATTAGAATTCAGGACTAATAGGATAGATGTGCATATGAAAGGGAGTTTGTTAAAGAGTATTTGACTCACATGATCACAAGGTGAAGTCCCATAATAGGCTGTCTGCAAACTGAGGAGCAAGGAGGCCAGTCTGAGTCCCAAAACCTCAAAAGTAGGGAAGCTGACAGTGCAGCCTTCACTCTATGGCCAAAGGCCTGAGAGCCCTTGGCAAACCACTGGTATAAGTCCAAGAGTCCAAAAGCTGAAGAACCTGGAATCCAATGACCAATGGCAGGAAGCATCTAGCACGAGAGAGAGATGAAGGCTGGAAGACTCAGCCAATCTAGTCATTCTGCATTCTTCTGCCTGCTTTATTCTATTGGTCTGGCAGCTGTTTAGATTGTGGCACCCCCCCCTCCCCCGCCACCCCCAAATTGAGGATGGGTCTGCCTCTCCCAGTCCACTACCTCAAGTGTTAATCTCCTTTGGCAACACTCTCACAGACACACCCAGGAACAATACTTTGTACCCTTCAGTCTAATCAAGTTGACACTCAATATTAACCTTCACATAGAATCAACCTAAATGCCCATCAGTGATAAACTGGATAAAATAGTGGTACATATACACCGTGAAATACTATGCAGTCATAAAAAGGAACGAGATCATGGTCTTTGCATTGACATGGATGGAGTTGTAAGTCGTTATCCTCAGCAAACTAAAGCAGGAATGGAAATCCAAGTACCGTATATTTCACTTATGGAAGCTGAATGATGAGAACACATGAACACATTGTGGGGAACAGCACACACTGGGGCATGCTGGAGGGTGGTGGGGTGGGAAGAGGAAGAGCATCAGGAAGAATGGCTAATGAATGCTGGGCTTAATATCTAGGTGATGGAATGATCTGTGCAGCAAATTGGCCTATGTTTACCTATGTAACAAATCTGCGCATATACCCCTGAACTTAAAATTTGGGAATTAAAAAATAGAAAGAAATTGTGGTTTGGGATGCAACTTTATCAAACCCTAGTTGAATTGCAATCATAATTTCGCTACCAAGATAAGAGTTTGGGGAAAAAATTAATAGAATTATTCTATTAGAATCAACTGTTTATGTAGAAATTATAATGTGCACATATCTTTTATTATTGTGTGCTATGTATGCTTTATAAAATTTATAATAAATTTAGGTGTGTGTGTGTATATATATATATGTGTATACTATTTTTAGAGAACCAGTTGTTTATATTTGTCAACATATTAATGACAATAATTAAAAATTTTAAATTATCTTATTTAATCTATAACAACTCCTTGAAGTAGGTATAGAAAATGAGGCTCAGAAGAGTTTGGTAACAGTACCAATGACATGCAACTGACAGAATTTAGTTGGGATGGGGTCTCAGGTATTCTAGTCAAAGTCTAAGCTTTTTTGATGATACCACAATGACACTTGATATTTACTAAAGGCCTTAGTTAAGTCACTTATGTTACACTCTGGCCTCAGTATCCTTCTCTGTGAAATGGTGCTATCCATGCACTCCTCAGAACTGTTGTGAGAATCAGATGTGAAAATAATTTGTAAACTCTAAGATGTTAAAGTAATATATAATTATTTACTGGAGAGGTAGACAGTTGCGAGAGCATTTTGCTTGAAGAGATTTACTATTCTGGACCTGTTTTATGCTCCTTGAAAATAAACTTTTCCATATACTCCCTGAAAAACAATATGTATTACATTTTCCCTTGGGGATAATTTCTATTATAAATTGCTAGATATTTTCCTGCTTTGAGCTTCTTTGCAAATTTCTAACACCTTTTTGTTTAAGCACTGTTAATTTTTCCAATAATAGATTGATGAATTCTTAAAGTGTTTGGCAATTCTGCATCCCTGAGTTTTCATCAGCCTAGAGCATCCCTGGAGGTAACATATGACCAGTGGATACTGGGGAAGAAGCCAAAAGCTGGAAACCAATGGATAAATGGAAAGAATAAAAAACAAATTAATTTTTTGAAAAGCAATCAAGTTGTTTACATTTGATTATTGTTACTAATAACTGAATAATTTGAAGTTGGAGAGTATAAGCACATTTTAATACCCTCTGATACCTAGGTATTAGATTGCTACATGGATAATAGATAATTTGCCCTAAATCTGTCTCCTAATGCCAAAGCACTTTCAGATGATGACATTTGCTATTGCAATTCTGAGTGCTTATAGACCTTGATTCTGCTAGGTAATTATAATATCCACCATGGCATTAAGGCTCACTGCATGAGCTAATGCCTTGATATGGAATTAGTCAAATCTGAAAGAAAAGGTCATTAGAAAGTTAAATTATGTCACTGATACAGGAAAGCACCTTATAAGCAAGAATTATACTCTGTTGTGATATAATAGATCACAAAATTCAGTAATTAGTTTTAGCTCACTAGGGACATCTAATTACTGATGTGGTTAATTACTTAAGTCCATTGACCAGTGTCTACTATTTTATTACTTACATGTTTAGCTCTTTGAAAAAGTGTTATTTAATGTTCTTATATACTTATGATTCACCTTGATTATTATTTGCTATGGGATGATAAAATCAGATGAATCAACATTTATTAAAATCCTACTATATAGGGGATTGTGCATAGGTGTAAAGGGCAATTGTTATCTTGGTGAAACAAGTGAATTTCCTACTACGTTAGTGTTGTATTCACTTCCTCAGGGGAGTCTTCATGACCTTTTCTGGCACTGTCCTTGACCAGAACAGACCAGACTATGCCTCTGTGAAAATGAACATTAAAGGATTCTGGATAATTTGAGGAAGATAAATGGTTTGGGATCACCTAACTGCTGAATGTCTAATTTCTCTACCAGATTAATGCAGATTGTTAATGTAAATCTAAATACTGATATCATCTCCTTTATTTAAAGTGCTATATCACAACACAATATTAATTTAGGTTCTGGAAAGACCACAGGATGCCAGCAGCTTCCTGCCTTGTATTGGTCAGGACAGTCTTGGTTATGTTGCACTAATAAACAATCCCAAGAATTTATTGAAACAACAATGGCTTATTGTTTATGCTACATGTCCTTTGTGATTTGGCTGCAGCCTCTGCTCTTTCCTCAGTTAGGAGCTTAGGCTGACAGACACTCTATCATCACGGTAGGGTGAAGAGTAGAAGCTGATTTACACACTTAGTTGTTCCCCAGAAGTACAATGTTACCATGTGCCACAAAGAAATAGGACCAGAATATTTGGCCTAGCCACAATGACTATCACCTACCTTTGCCATGGACTTCTGTGGGGGAAGTAAGAAATGGAGCAGGTCTCGAGAAACTGTTGTATCTGCTCTTGCTCTGTGTGGCAATCTTACTTCAGCTAGAATCTCTAACCTTTGGGCAGTACTTAATAAAATGAATTGTACATCTTTGGTGATGTCTTTTCTGTACAATTGTTCATCTGAGATGTTTCAGTCCCCCTGGTGGAACCTCACTGCATTCTTCAGTTCCCATATATAGTTGATGAAAATAAAAAATTTGGATTCCTAGGTATTTTATTCTCTTTGAAGCAATTGTGAATGGAAGTTCATTCCTGATTTGGCTCTCTGCTTGTCTGTTACTGGTGTATAAGAATGCTTGTGATTTTTGCACATTAATTTTGTATCCTGAGACTTTGCTGAAGTTGCTTATCAGCTTAAGGAGATTTTGGGCTGAGACGATGGGGTTTTCTAAATATACAATCATGTCATCTGCAAACAGGGACAATTTGACTTCTTCTTTTCCTAACTGGATACCCTTGATTTCTTTCTCTTGCCTGATTGCCCTAGCCAGAACTTCCAACACTATGTTGAATAGGAGTGGTGAGAGAGGGCATT
>NW_016815023.1:393611-446685 GCF_001698545.2 Rhinopithecus bieti | reverse complement strand
AATAATAAAAAAATTTAATTATTTTTAATTGTTTCCCTACATAAAGTAAGGGAATGGACTGTAATCATAGCTTTTGCCACAACATCTCACTCTGTCAATCTCAGTGTACTTGCGAAAAAGAAAAAAAAATACAGACTGTGTGGACAAATGAATAAATGAGAAAATAGATAATTCAGCCAAATAGGCTGCCAGCTCTAGGTAGGTGTAGAGGACATTAAAGACTGAAGATGCTGTCAACTCAGAGAACGGCAGACTAATAAGATTGGTTGACAGAGACCAGATGTTTTCAGAGTTAGGAAAGTCATACTAATAGGTTGTGCTATTTTGTTTTAATACTCTCTCTCCGTATTAGTAGCTGTAAACAAGCACACATTTACTTAGTGTAGCTAGAAGGGGGTGAAATTTCCATAGATGAAACTCCATCTTGGGTGAGATAGAGGTGCAAAAGCTAGTATCATTTCAATAAAATGGATCTAGGAAATAGGGCAGCATGCAGAAGGTTTATGGAAACTCTCTCTGAGTTAGTGAAAATGCTACTAACTTGTGTTAGATAACTGACAAATCCTAGTTCCAAAATTTACTCTGAGCTCTTGCTTTGCTTATTTCAAAGTATTTATTAAACATTGACTATGTGCCAGGCACTGTTCTAGGATCTGGAGACACATTAATGAATGCACACCGACAAAATCCGTACTCTCCTGGAACTTGCATTTATCATAATTTCATTAAAGGTTTCCGTCTTATATAAAATACAATAGATAATTATAGAGTGATGTGGAAGATGTATCTTAAGATTGTTTGTAGAATATACACTTGTTAGAAGGGGAACGGGGAACATCACACACTGGGACCTGTCATGGGGTGGGGGGAGGGGGGAGGGATAGCGTCAAGAGATATACCTAATGTAAATGATGAGTTAATGGGTGCAGCACACCAATATGGCACATGTGTACATATGCAAAAAACCTGTACATTGTGCACATGTACCCTAGAACTTAAAGTATAATAAAAAATAAAATGTACTAAAGTTTTGAGAATTGAAGCTGCTCAGGTGATGTTCACTGACAGTTAAGCACAGTGAAATATGTCATTTATATACACATATATGTATATATACATGTATATATACATATGTGTGTATATATATGGAATCAGAGTTGTTTGCCCATGTTACAGAAGGATGCCCTTTGGAAATATTCACAGAGAGAGCCATCCCCTCTGGTCTGTATACACCTATGTTTGCTAACTCATAATATAAAGGGAAAGTGAAACTTTAAATCCTAAACTAATGCTGAAGTTAAGGATCCTCAAAAATGCTGATGGACTTTGTTGACTTGTTAAAGTGGGTCTTGTTGAAACATGACCATATTGACTGAGTTTATTTCCTATACTCACTCATAGCTCTACTGTCAGGCAGCCTCTTCTTTTATAGAATCAATAATTATTTAATTCAATAGGTGTTATTGAAGGTCTATTATGTGCCAAGCACTATTCTGAAAGCTGGGATAGAGCAGTGAAAAAAACAAAAACAAATATCAAAAAAAAACCCAGCAAAGATCTTGTCCTCATGGAACTTACATTCTAGGGAGGAGGCAGAGGATAAAGTAAATGCGGTAAAATATAAGCAATTGCCAAGTCTTGGTAAAGATAATTCACCAATCCTTTGTAGTAGTATTTCAGCTTTTTTATAAATTAAAATTACACACAAATTTTAAAAATTGCAAAAGATTGTGAAAGAAATTTAATGTTTCTTTCTAAACATGGCTTACCTTTACAAACAGCATATTTATTTCAAACTTTAAATATGTTTGATTTTCTAATCTGTAAATTTTAGAAAGTTTTGATCTATAAAATGAAACTTTTATATGAGAAAGAACACATTATTATTTATATATAATCTAAATATTTATTAAGTGTATAAAAAAAAATGCATTAGTTAGAATAGCATAATTAAGTCTAAACTAATAGACAAATACCTTTTGATCATTTTATATTTGCTTATCTCTGAGTCTGTTAACGAAGTAGCTGTTCTTCTACAATAAGAAGTTGAATACTTTGAATGGGTGAGGTGCTTTCTTTATTCTCTTCGCTTTAATTTCCTTGAGTCGCATAGCGTGAGTTGATTTCTTTTTTTAAGATTAAAAAAAAGTTTTTTAAGATAAAAAGATAGTTGTTCATGTTACTAGTGACTTTACTATCATACTGAAATGTTTTGACCTTGGTAGAAAATGTCCTGTTCTGTATTTACTTAGGTCCATGCCTGAGAGATGTAGTTATGAGGAAGCAAACAGTTCAAGGCTGTATCTACAGGCATGCTCACCATATCAAATACTTATGTTCTCAACTAACACTAAGCTTGGCATCCAGGAGCTCCTCTGGCTGGCATTGGAGGAGTCAAAGCTTTGTGGTTATGTCAGGGAAGGGGAGGGATCTTATCTGTAGGCACAATCAGGTATGATGACTTGTTCACCTACCAAATGCAGGAACCTGGGACAAAAATGGAATAATTTTCAATGACTGGGAACAGATTGAATTCCTCAGTCTTAGCTTACCTGTGAATGTTAGGACTAAGGGCGATAGACTCAAGGATCATATTCAGAATACACAAATAGCAGGTTTTCAGGTGCCCCAGAACAACACTCCTCCCTGCTTTTGGTCCCTCAGATGCACCTCTTGTGTAGATGAGATTACCTACCCCTAAGGTTAGGCACATGACTCGAACCAAGTCCCTAAGAGGCTTTCCCTGAGATTTAAAGAAAAAGGCTTGAAGTTTACCATGTTTTAAAGGAATATTTCATTTGCACATAATCTAAAACTCACAGAAAAATGGCAAGAACCTTATCAAGAACTCCTGTGTACATTTTATTAAGATTCACCACTTGTTAACATTTTCCCCAGCTGTTTTGTTATTCAATTTTTTCTCTCTCTATCCTGTATTCCTAAACCATTTCAGAGTGTGCATGGTGTTTATTAGTCCCAATATTGATAATGCAAACATAATTATTTATTTAGGGTATTGTTTAACAGGTCTCTCCACTGTAAAATTAATGTTTTCTGCTTGGTGATTGACAAAGATTCTCTCCATGACCAAACTTTCATCAGGCTTCTCTGAACTCTGTTCTTCTCAACTAGATCCTGACTTGTGGGCTTCTGTGTTCATCTTTACATTGTCCATGTTTAGCAAAAGTTCTGCTATATCAGTTTAACCAGAATCCCTCTCTCTCACTATCTGATTACCTTTGCTATCTGACCAAATTCCTTAAACACCGCTATCTCTCAGGCAATATCTGATCACCTTGGCCTGCCTTCAGAATTCTGTTAGGTCATTTCAGCAAAGAATTATCCCACTCTCTTAATAATTTTCCATCCACTGAACCCTTTACCAACCTGGCTTCTTGTCTATAAATTCCTACTTTTCCTTATTGTTTTTGGAATTAAGGCCACTCTCTCTTCCCTACTGCAAAACCCCATTGCGGTAGTCTCTTCTTGAATAAAGTCTTCCTTATTGTTTTTAACAAGTGTCTGAATATATATCCTGCACCATCACATAACTAATATGTTTTTCTGCATCAGTGTGGATTTTATTTTATTCACTGGATTATAATCTGTTACTATCATTATTTTGATATCAAATAGTACTTGGTGTAGAGTTCTTACATATACTTTTAATATTTAAATCTAAATATTTTTGGAATTGTAGTAAATTGAATTTTAAAATTTATGTGTCCAATTATTTGCTTCTAGAATCAGAAATAAACTTCAGCATATTGATTTTGCATTAGTTTTCTATTGCTGCATAACAAATTATATTCAAATTTAACCCCTTAAAACAACACATTTACTCTACCTTTTCTGTATGGGGATTCACAAGAAGCCTAACTAGATACCTGGACTCAGGGTCTTTCATACAGCTGCAATCAAGGTGTTGGCTAAGGCTACAGTCATCTTATGATTGGATGGTGGTGCCAGGGTGTCCACTTTTAGGTCCACTTACATGGCTGTAGACTGGCCACAGGCCCTTGCTGGGTATTGGTTGCTGGTATCAAGTGCTTGCCATGGGCCTCTCCACAGGATAGCTCACAGTAGACAAGAGGGCTTCCCTTAGAGTAAGCAAGTGGTGCAATGTGAGAGGGAACCCTGGTGAAAGCCAGAGTTTCTTTGTAACCTAATCTCAAAAATAAAAAGTCATTATTTTAGCCAATTGTGGTAGCCACAATAACACAAACCTTGTTCCCATGCCAAAGGAAATCCACATCCCAATCCCTGAAACCTGTAAATATGTTATCTTACGTGGCA
Organism: Rhinopithecus bieti; assembly: GCF_001698545.2. Taxonomy (NCBI): domain Eukaryota; kingdom Metazoa; phylum Chordata; class Mammalia; order Primates; family Cercopithecidae; genus Rhinopithecus; species Rhinopithecus bieti. The sequence goes on along the minus strand of NW_016815023.1, from coordinate 442,389 downwards.
AAGGGGATTTTGTAGTTGTGATTAAGTTAAGAACCTTAAGAGGATAATCTGGGTGTTCCCAAGTAATCAGAGATGGAGAGGTGCCCCAACAGAAGAGTCAGAGAGAAATTTGATACACTGCTGACTTTGAAGATGCAGGAAAGGATCACAAGTCAAGGAATGCAGACATCCTCTAGAAGCTGGCAAAGGCAAGGAAAGTGATTCTCCCTAGAGCCTCCAGAAGGAATGCAGCCCTGCTAACACCTTGATTTTTGCACACTGAAATGCATTTTGGACTTTTAAATTCCGGAGCTGTATGAAAATAAATTTGTGTTGTTTAAAACTAGTAAATTTGTGGTAATTTATTGCCACCAGTATTAGGAATTTAATACATGGTTATTTTATTTTAGAAATAATTCACTAATAGCCACACTCAAAGGGAAGAGATTACACAAAGGCCTGAGTGCCAGGGTGTGGGGTAGGTGGTGGCCATGATAAAGACTGCCTAGCACATAATTTGAATACTGCAGGCTTATAATTTATTAATTCTAGTAGTTGTGTAAATTTATTATTTTCTACAAAAAATATTATGTAAGTTATGCCTAAATGATTTTGCCTTTAAGAAAACATGATGTAAAAGGGAATATCTGGTCTTCGATATAGATAGTTATACCATGCTTTTTCAAATATTGCACTGGGAAGGGTGTCCAAAATATGCTGAATAGCAATGATGCAAGTGGACACTCTTGTCTTGTTCCTATTCTTACAAGGAAAGTATAGAACATTTTCCAATTTAGTATGATGTTAGGTATTAATTGTTGTTGTTATTTTTACTTAGATATCAGATTAAGGATGTTTTAATTCTCTATAGTTTGCTAAGAGTTTTTAGCATAAATGGGTGTTGAATTCTATAATTGTTTTGACAGTAATTAAAATGATCATATGATTTTCTTCTTTGTTAATATGTGCAATTATGTTGTTTAATTTTCAAATATTAAAGTAATGTTGCATTTCTGGGGTCAATCAACTTGATCATGATGTATTACTTTTATTATATATCCTTGAATTCAAGTGAAGTTATTTTGATGAAAATTCTAGCTTCTCTTTTTCAATGATTTTCTTTTTTTTCTTGTAATGTGTTTGACCAGTTTTCATATCACGGTTATGTTGCCTTATAAAATTAGATGGGAAATGTTCCTTTCTTATTTTTTCCTCCCAGAGTACATCTACAATTGGTATTATTTCTTCCTTAAATCTCTGATAGAATTCACTAGTGAAATTTTGTAGACTTTGAATTGCTTCCTGGGAAGAATTTTAACTGTAAAATAAATTTCTTTAACCAGGATAGTGACATTTTAATTTTGTTTTATTCTTCCTGTGTCAGTTTTAATCAGTTATTTTTTTTTCTCCAAGAAATCTAGCCATTGCAACAACACTATCGGAGCAAGTTTATAATATTCCCAGATTTTCCTTTTGATATCTATTAGATCATTGTAGATAGTTCACTTTCTATTCCTAATATTTGTAATTGTGTGTTTGCTTTTTTAATTGATCAGTCTTGCTAGAGGTTAATACATTTTATTTTCTCTCAAATAACCAATTTTTGGTATTTTTTTCTGTAGTAATTTTCCTGTCATTTTGTGGAAATATTTTATATCTATTTGTATTTCATTTTTGTTTTTATCTTTATTATTTCTTCTACAATTTTTAGGATTAATTTGTTCCATTTTTTTTTTCTAGCTTCTTAATGCAGAAGCTTAGTTCTATATATTACACCTTTCTTTTTTAATATAAACATTTAAAGTTATGCAATTCCCTGTATCACTTTTCCTGCACTACATACATTTAGATATATAGTATTTTTATTATTTAGTTCAAAATATTTTCTAATTTCTGCTGTAATTTGTTCTTTGATTTAGAAGTGTTTGGTATGGACATTTTGAGATCTTCCTGGATATCTTATTGCTACTGATCTAATTTAATAGCATTATTTGATAATTATAAAAACTTTCTGGCTGAGCGTATAGTCTGTGAATATTCCATGTGCACTTAAAATTGATGTATATTGTTCAGTTTTTGCTGTGTTCTATAATTTGCAGTTAGTCAAGTTGGTTCATGGTGTTGTTTAGATCTTTTATACTGTATTTTTACTGTTTTCCTCCCTAATCATTCTATTAATTAGATAGAGTCAGGGGAATCATCAAATATTAATGTATCATATTCCTTTAGATCTAATTTTGGCACTTTTGAATAAAATTTACAGAATTATTATATTGCAAAATAATGATTTTTAAAAAAATTTCTTTCTTTTGTTCTATAAGGAAGATCTCTCACTCTCTCACAGCCTCTCCCCCTTTCCTAAAACCATCTCTCTGGCCATATTTGTTCTCCTAATTTTCTTAGTCATTGTGTTATATGCCATTATCAGTATTTTTTTGATGTTTTATTTGCTCTAAATTTCAAGAGTGAAAGTCTTTTATATATATATATATATATATATATTATTATACTTTAAGTTCTAGGGTACATGTGCACAATGTGCAGGTTTGTTACATATGTATATATGTGCCATGTTGCTGTGCTGCACCCATTAACTTGTTATTTACATTAAGTATATCTCCTAATGCTATCCCTCCCCCCTCCCCGCACCCCACAACAGGTCCCAGTGGAGTGAAAGTCTTTTGAGGTAATCTCCTGCATCTTTTCAATGTGCCCCCTTTGTATCTGAACACATCTTTGCTTTCTGATACAACAAACTGTATCATGCTTATTTTTTATTTTCCCAGTGCCAAATCGATTATCTTTCAGTTGGAAGTGATATTTAAAAACCAAAATCTAGGCATTATATTATATATACTAATTAGTTAGATGATACTTCTTCTAAGCCTTTCAATGAAATAGTTTGGAAGTGTATTTCTTAGCAGTCATTAGTTCATACTGATACCTCTTTCTGGAATTCAACAACACAGGGTTCATCTTCACACTTTCCCATTCCATATTCCTGTTTTCCTTTTCTCAGTAAATATTAATATCCACACATCTAAAGCTTAAACAGAAGAAATAAATGAAATAGTAACTGAATAACACTAAAGAGGGAAGGAAAGTAAGAAAAGAGAACTAAAAACATGGCATAAATAGAAGACAAACAGCAAAATATTAGGAACAGTTCAACCACATCTATGTTTATTTTCCATTTAAATAAAATAACACTGCAATTAGAAGTCAGAGGTTGTCAGAATAAGTAATAAAAGCAAGATCAAGCTTTGTGCTGTCTACAGTAGATGCACATTAAATATAAAGACAAAATAGATTGAAAGTAGTAGGATGACATATTATATGCCATGTTAAGAATAAACATAAAGCTAATGCATGTATATTCATGTCAGATGGAATAGACTTCCAAACAATGAATATTGTTAGGGATAAAAAATATTGGATTGTGATAGAAGGATCATTTTATGAAGAAGACAGAATGCAAATGTACTTAATAACAGGACTTCAAAATACATGAAGCAAAAAGTGGCAGAACCAATGGGAGAAATAGAATGATCATAATAACTGAAGATTTTTAACACTTCTAACTCAGTAATTGATGAAACAAATAGGCAAAAAGATTAGTAAGTATATAAAAGGTATGACCAGTGATACCAGCCAACTTGGCTTAATTAATATTTAGAGAAATTATAGCCAACAACTGAACAAGAAATGCTCACCAAACAGGTCAATGCCATTTAAGAGCCATTTAATTTGCCATTAAATAAATCACAGTATTTTAAAAAAGATTAAAATCATTCAGGGTATGTTCCCTTGCTATAATCTAATTAAATTATAAATCAGTAAAAATAAGATATGTATAACTCCCATACTATTTGAGGGAAAAAATGACACAATTCTAAACAATCAATGATTTAAAAAAGAAAACAGAAAACAGTGAGAACTGAGTAATAGCAAAAAAGTGCAATCTATAAACCTTTTTGCTTCATGATTAAAAAAGAAAAATTTAAAATCAACACTAAGTAGACAAAATAAGAAAAATAAAAAATAACAAAAGAGAAAGTAAATAAGAAGTGAACAAATATTAGAAAAGAGTCAAAATTGTTTATTTGAAAAGGTTAACACAATTGGTAATCTTTAATAAGACTAAAATAAAATACAAATTACCAATATTAGTAATGAAATAGGGATATCTACAGAGCGTACATATATTTTAAAGATAGAAATATTATAAACAACTATAAATTTGACACCTTGTGTGAAATGAACAAATCTTTAACAATCACGCATACTAAAACTAATCAAGAAGTACAAAAATTTTAGCCACCATATGTCAATTACAATAATTAATTTTATACTTTAAAGTTTTCATACAAATAATCCTGGGTCATTGGCATATTTTAACAAATATTTAATGAATGTAATACAAATATTCCAATATTTAATGCAACTGAAGCAATAACAGTATTGCACAAATTCCTTCAGAAAATAGAGGAGGACAGACATCTTCCTCAATTGTTTTATACATCCAGAATGTCAGTGATATCCAAACCTGATAATGATGCCATTGCATAAAAGAAATGTGTAGAACAATATGCCTCATAAACACAGCCACACCATTTGTTAACTAAACATGGCAACTCAATTTAGAAATATATAACAAAATACAGTAAAATTATACTATGACCAGCTAGGTTTTAATTTAAGGGTTTAAGATTAGTTTGTTATTAACAAATCAATCTAATGGAATACTACTAAGTAATAGAATGGAACAAACCATTGCTGTTTACAACAGCATGGACAAATCACAAATGCATTAGGCTAGATTAAAAAACCCATTATTAAAATGTTACATATTGTATAATTCCATTTATTTGACATTTTAGAAAAGGTGATATATGGGAAGACAGAACAGATTAGTCACTGTCAGAAGTTAGGCTGGGAGGATGTTCAGAATAAAATGCAATAAATGAGATAATTATTTGAGCTGTAGAATTTTTTTCTGTGTCTTCTCTCTAGTTCTGGTAAAGAGAATCCATACAGATGTAAAATTCATAGAAATTTACAATAAAAGTGACTTTTGCTCTATATAAACTCAAAATATTAAAATCCAAAAGTCAATATAATGTTCTTAAATACAGTAAAGCAGAAAAGCAATCATCTTTTAAAATTTCAGACAATCCATTTGACAAAAGACAATACTCATTGTGAAAAAATATCCAAGCCACTTCGGAGTAGAAGAAGAGTTTCTCACTCTGATAAAGCATATCTGCAGGAAAACTGCAGTTAATATCATGCTAATGACATAGTGAACACCTTTTCTCCAGGATCGAGAATTAGCAAGTGAGTAAACACACAGTCACTACCTCTATTCATTATCGTACTGGGCAGCAAGGCTAAAAGAAAACCCTCAAATCCAGAAAGGAGGAGGTGTTACCAGAAAGCAAAGAATACTTTCATCAATCTAAAAACCTGAAAGCCAGGCTCTGAAGTAGGGGAAGTACTGAAAGTTCTGTTCTGAAAGCTAGCAACTTACAGGTGACCCTTAAACAATGCAGGTTTGAACTGTATGGGTCTAATTACATGCAGGTTTTTTTCAACCAAATGTTGTTGGGGTGTATATTATAGGATGTTCTGGGATGTGAAACCTGCATATATGGAATGCTGACTTTTCATACGTGTCAGTTCTGCAGGGCTGCCTGTAGGCTTGAGTATGTACAAATTTTGGTTTACACAGAGGTCCTGGAACCAATCCCTTGTGTGTACCAAGGGGTCACTGTATTTGAGAAGTATGGGCAAATCCGGAATCCTTACAATCTTCACATCACAGGCCTTAATACCAGGAATAGATTCATGTTACCCTCAAAATGGTTAAAACCAGAAGTGAACTCAATCAAACTAAATTTGCCATGTGCCAAAACTGACTATAGATTTGATTGACTCAGCCCACAGTCCGGCAACCTAGGAGAAGAGGCATGCTAATTCCTGAAGACAGATATTAATGACATCACTCTCTATTGTGTTACACAAAATCTCTATGATATAAATAATAATATTAATACAGACATATGAAGAAGCAAGAAAATGTGACCTACGGTCAAGACATAAAACAGTCAATAGAACAGACGTAGATATAGCCCATATGTTAGAATTGTAAGAAAGATACATTAAACAATTATGATAAAATGGCAAAGTTTGTAGTGAAAATGGGAGCCAAGTGAGAAAGAAATGGTGAATTTTAGCACAGATGTAGATGCTCAAGTAAAATACTGGAAATGAAAAATATAATATCAAAAATAAAGACTTTCTCATGGGCTTAATAACAGACTGAATATTGCAGAGAAAGAGATTAATAAAGTTAAAGACAATTCAGTAGAAAGTATCAAAACTGAAATACAGAAGACAAAGTTAAATGAAAACAAAACAAAATATCTGAGACTTATGCAACAATATTACGTGGTCAAACACAGGGTTTCTAAACCTCGGCACTATTGACATTTTGGGTCAGATAATTATTTGTTGTTGGGGATATCCTGTGTATTGTTAAATGGTTGGTAGCAATCCCAACCTCTACCCACTTGATGCTAGTAGCAATCCACCTTCTAGTCTTGACAACTAAATACGTGTCTAGACATTGTTGAATGTCTCCTGGGGAAAAAAATTGCACCTGGTTGATAACCTCTGGTGTAAAAAGTCCCAAAAGGGAAGAAGAGAGAAGAGACAAAATGGATGGATCAAGGGAAATATTTGAAAAACTAGATGAGAACTTTCCAAAATTGATGAAAGACCTCAACCTGTATTTCCAAAGAGGTAAGTAACATTTTAAAAACAGAATAAATAAATAAAAATCCCACATTGGCATATTATAGTCAATGATGCAGAGCAGATATAAACCCAGATAGAAAAAGACATATTATACACAAGGTAACATGAATTTAACTACTGCTCACTCAGCAGAAACAACAGAGACCAGAAAGAAATAGGACAAAATTTTTAAATTGCTGAAAGAAAAAAAAATCATACCAACCTGAATTCTTTTCCTAGATAAATATCCTTCAATATGATGGTGAATAAAAATATTTAAGAGTGTCAAGACTTGCGAGAGCAGGCTTACACTACAATGAATGCTAAAAGAAGATACTCAGGATGAAGGGAAAGGGTGCCAGATGGAAGCATAAGATGAATGTGCAAGAAGGAATAAAAAACCGCTCTAAATTATTAAGAGATGCAACGTAATCCACATCAAATTCAAGTGGGCTCTTTTGAAAATAATAGTTAAGCTATTTCTAAAATGTAAAAAAAAATATAATCTAGAACAGCCACAACAATGTTGACAAAGAATACACTTGGAGGACCTTCACTGCCTGATTTCGACATTTACTACAAAGCTATAGTAATCAAAAGACCATGATATTGGTGCAGTGGAGACACAAATACACCAGTCAAATGAAATAGAGTACGTAAATTGACCCCTACACAAGTGAGCAATTGGTTTTTTAACGAGCCACCAAGGCCATTCGTTGGGAAGCTTTAACAAATAACTGGTGCTGAAACAGCTGGTTGAATTATGAAAAAATTAAATCTTAAAACCAATCTTATTCTGTCCACAAAAATTAATTTGAGATTAATCATAGACATGAAATAAAGCCTAGAACAATAAAGTATTTAAAAGAAAAAAAAAAACATAGAGAATATCTTCAAGACTTTGGGGTAGGAAATGTTTCCTTGGTCAGAACATAAACTTATCATAAAAGAAAAACACTGATAAAATGGTCTTTTGTAAACATGATAATTTCTGATTAAAACAAACTCTAATTGAAAGCTATAGTCTAGGAAAAATACATTTATAACACATATATTTAAGAAAGACTTTACGATAGTATATGGAGACCTACTAAAATCAACAAGCAAAAGATTAACAACCCAAGTTAAAAATTGACAATCTAAACAGCCATGTTATAAAAATACATAAGAGTGTCAATAAGCAAATGAAAACTCAAAACTGCATTGATACACTGTTCCACAAGAGTAGGTAAAATTGAAAAGACTGACAATGCTAAATATTTTCATCAATTTGGAGAAATGGAGCTCTCCTACATTGGTGGTGAGAGTGCAAAATGGCTCAATTAGTTTGGAAAATTGTTTGGCCATTTCTTATAACATTAAATATAATCTACCCAATGACCCTGCAATTTTACTCCTTGGTATTGACCCAAGAGAAATGAAAACATGTCTACAAAAGAACTGCACAAGAAAGCTTATGGAAGCTTTATTTATAATGGCTCACTACTTGAAACAACTCGAAGTCCATTTAGAAAAGAATGGATAGACTTATTGTGTTAAACAAAGTAACACTTGTCAGGAATAAATGAAAAAAAAAAAAAAAAAGAACAGCCTACTGATAGGGAGCAACACTGATGAATTTCAACATGGATTAATCATATGAAAGGAGCCACACACAAAATAGTATTTAAAATACCATTTATATAAAGTCCAAGACCAGCAAATCTTGAAATTAATTGTGTTAGAAATCAGAAAGTTTTTGCTTTTGAGGGAGTGTGGATTTAGTGAAAGAAGAAGGAAAATGTCTGTAAAGATGAAAATACTCTATATTTTAAGTGAATTAGTTTACACAGGCAGAGGCATAGGCCAGAAGTCATCAAAAAATATATAACACTGGTGCATTTTTGCATGTTGATTATACCTCAATACGGACAAACAACCCAATAAAACAAAAGGGCAGAAGACTTGGCAGTTCACAAAAAAGACGCAAGAATGACGAGAAAGCACATGAAAGATGCTCAGTATCATTAGTCATCAGGTAAATCAAAATTAAAACCAGGAGTAGATACCACTTTATGTTCATTAGAATAGCAAAATTTAAATAGATTGATAAGAATGTGGAGCAAATGGAACACTTGTACATTGCTGGTAGAAGTGTAAACTGCTAAAACCAGTTTAGAAAACTATTTGGTGGCTCCTTCTAGTAAAACATAAACATCACCTTTGACATAGAAATCCTACTCCTAGGTATTTCCTAGGTATTTGCTTAAGGGAGGAAACATGTCCACACAAAAAATTCTTACCAAGAATGTTTATAACAGTTTTATTAGTAATATTCCCAAACTGAAAAAAAAGTTCATCAATGGAATACTATATTCCATTAATATAGCAATAAAAAAATGAATGAACTATACACACAGCAACATGGATCCATGTCAAAATTATTTTGGTCAAAAAAATCCGGAAGCAAAAAAGCACATACTGCCTGAACCTGTTTATATGATTTCCTAGAGAGGCAAAACTGGTTTGTGGTTGTAGACCTCAGAAGAGGTGGCCTGCAGAATGCAGAAATGGATTGGAAAGGGCCATGAAGGAAATTTCTGTGGTGATGTGGTGACAAGAATGTTTTATACTTGATGGAGGTATAGTCAGTCATTAATAATTTTATCAAAACTCATCAAATTTTATACTTAAGATCTGTGTTTCACTGTGTATAAATTTTACCTCAATAATAAAAAGGAGATTTAACATAGGGTATTAGAAATTCCCTAATTAGGGAGTAGGAATTCAGTCGATAGGCTTGATGAATGCCATTAGGGTGAGCTTACGGGAATGATCTCCCAAACACGACATAACTGCCCCACTAGGGGAGCTGCTACTTCTGCCAAAATCAAAGACCACTGTTAAATGTACAGGTTAAAGGACTATGAGGTGGCGTAGTTATAACCTAATCAACAGGTCGGGAAACCAGCATCAGCAAGCCACTGATGGAGCAACTGCACTACCAACTCACATGAAGCTGATGTCTGGAGACTGGAATGCATAGTCTGGCTGCGGTCCTTCCGCAGTGGACTGTAGACCATCATAAACTGGGGCTGAATACTGGAATATGACTGGAGAGAAAAACGAAATTCACATCTTTATGCTGTGGTTTTCCATAGCCAAAAGGCAGCAAGAAGGTAGCCTGTGCCTCATTTACACTTTCAAACTTGCAGAGATACAAATAGTTGGTGCAACATATCTTGAAAGCAGAATTCTAGCTCTAAGAGAGTATGGGAAATACTGTTTTCATTTCTCTAGAGGAAGACCCAAAAGAAGGATGTTGCAACGGAGACCAAGCATTCATCAACCATATCCAACAAAGGTTTAAGTACCATTATTATTTATATTTAACAGACACTGAGCCTTAGCAATGCTAAAATTAATTTGTTATTAGGGCTGGAAATTGAATGCTAAAATTTCTAACCACTAAGCTATACTCCATAAGTCACACTCTGCTCTTCTTTGCGTTATAATTACTCTACCCCAGTATTTTGTCTAGTCTGATCCAAGGTCTGTGATCCATTGAATAATGACATTGGAAGTTTAGTTTGGAATATTGAGAAAATGAATCTGAGAAAACTCTCATCACCTGAAGTTTACTTTTAAAAAATATCCAGACATTTTAGCTAGTCATTTTCAATTAAATGAAACATAGTTATATGATTAGACTTAGGTGAGCCACTGAGAAATTCACCAATCTAATTGAAACTAAAAATAATTGGAAAGCCTATCTATGATGCCTCAAACTGTAGGAAATATTAACTTTATCAGTGACTTTGCACTGAAAATTATTCTGGGCCTGCCAAGGCAAGGCTTGCTATAGAGAATGGTGTTGCAGAAGTTTGAGTCCATATGGCAAATTAATAAAGGTCATCATTCTGGGTCCTTCAAAGTTATATTTCACATTTTACTTTGCAAATTACTTCAAAATTTATGTTTCTGTCTTGGCATGAGATTAGTTTAGCCACCTAAAGGCTATCAACAGTGTCTTTTGACTGATGTCTCTGTGTTGGGAGTTAAGTTTGAATTTGCATTTCAAAGCATTAGTTTTTAGGCAGCAGAAGCCTGAGACTATTCTAGAGCCCATTCTACCCTGTTAGAGAGATAGTTCCTGGACACCAAAATGTTTGAGTTGTGCTTGTGGTCACTGTCAATTTTCATAGATCTTCATTTCCTCTGACTTATCAGAGCCTGTTAGGTAATGAGAAGAAAATGTACAATGCTGTGCTCCTACTGTCATGTACTACTCCCGCATTGTCAACTCTACTGGCTTCTATGAGGACAGTACAAATCTTAAAGGAGTAGTTTGAGTCCTTGTCACAGTTAAAAACTGATATATTCAAAGAATAAGCTTCTTCCTGGTGTCTAGTTTTGTTACTATTTTTTTTTTAATCCAAGAGAAATATTTTTTCTAGGATAAGATTTGGAATTACCCTCAAGCAGTTACTTAGCTCAGGAACTGCTTACTGAATACCTAAATCAGTAACAAAAAAGGAATTTTGTTGAGAAGGAAATTAGTGCAAATAAAATATTTATGGCTAGTAAAATAGTATTAATAATTACATGGTTGAAAAATAATGTTAAAATGGAATTTCACTAAGTGGCCTTGTGAAAGAAGAATGAACACAAGAGGATATAATTGTTTATTAATTTGAAAAATAGGAGGAGGTGTGGACTTGTGTGAATATTGTTTCTTATATTTCTGTCTATAAAAAATAATTTTTTAAACACTTGCATAAGCAGGAATCAGTGGATAGAAATAACAGTGTAATCGAAAATAATAAAAAGTTTTAGGTAGTATAAGATAAAAGAAAGTACCAGACAGAATGAATCACATAATATATTGCCAGTTGCTGGTGTAGCCAAATATCCTCAGAAGTGAGTTGACCAAGCAGAATTGATCTCCTGTCTCCAGAATACTAACACCTTGCATAGCCCTATCACATGTGATAGGATGCCAAAGAGGCAAGAAGTAAATCATAAACTAAGGAAGGGCTCAGTGAAGTAGTTAAATAGAACTCAATAAATACATATGTTGTATGAGCTATGGCAATGCTAGGAGTTAGAAACATGAAAAATTAGAAAACAGGGATTGTATGTGTGTATTTTAATTAATTTCTTTATAAGCCAAAATTTCCACTATGTTTTTGAGTTAAAGTAGGCTATAATGCATTAAACTGAAACTTGTGCAGGGTGTAAGCTTGAGGTTCAGCATATTTTATCTCTCATAAAAACTCTTACTGATTAGTGGTAGCTACTTGAATGGTTCTATGAGGATGTATTGTGAAACTGCAACATTGTAAGAGTGTCATAATCATTTTCTTATGTCTGCAGTGATTATAGAAATGGAACATGGGAGCATGACTTCTTACCACGAACAAGACTTTTCAAAACAGGAATTTCATATAAACTAGGGCTCAGATCAGACCAGGACTGAAAATCTGTCACACTTCTAATGTTATGAAGTTGATGGGTTTGATGATAAATAGATGGCTAGTGTTTGTATATGCTGAGGACCAATTAGAATCTAAATCTGTGCCTAACAGACAACCTAAACTCTCATTTGAAGAAGAACCTGAAGTCACATTTAATCAGTTGATTTTTGGTTTGGAATCTTAAAGATTTGAGGAGCAGGCAGATTTAGCTAACAGAATCTTTCTGGCTGATGAAGGCTGAGATTGCTTGAACATTAGTGTTTCTTTTTGGATCTCTGGTTTATGAATTTATAAATGGCGTTTAAAGTCTTCTTCTTGATCTTCTTGACAAAGGTCATAAGGACTCCACAGGCTTAGGGTACATCATTGAGGGTGCTCACTTGAGTTCAGATAGTAGCACATTCTGGCCTTAAGGAAACTGGTTAGCAGTTCTTGCAGATATTTCTTTGATGGCTTGTTTATTTGCTTTTAAGCTAGGTGTATTAGTCCGGGTTCTCTAGAGGGACAGCACTAATAGGATAGATGTGTATATAAAGGGGAGTTTATTAAGGAGTATTGACTCACATGATCACAAGTTGAGGTCCTACAATAGGCCTTCTGCAAGCTGAGGTTCAAGGAAACCAGTCCAAGTTCCAAAGCTGAAGAACTTGGAGTCCGACGTTCAAGGGCGGGAAGCGTCCAGCACAGGAGAAAGATGTAGGCCAGAAGACTAAACCAGTCTAATCTTTAAACGTTCTTCTGCCTGCTTTTATTCTGGCCACACTGGCAGCTTATTAGGTTGTGCCCACCCAGATTGAGGGTGGGTCTGCCTTTCCCAGTCCACTGACTCAAATGTTAATCTCCTTTGGCAAAACCCTCACAGACACACCCAGGATCAATACTTTGCATCCTTCAATCCAATCAATTGACACTCAATATTAACCATCACACAAGGCTTTTAGGAAAAGCAGGCATAGTAATAGAATGCTTCAGAATATCAGACAAAATTGGATGCAATCTGTGAGTTTGTAGGCCAAATTCAATGATTCAGTTGGAACGTCTGACTTTGAGACTATCTGGATGTGCAAAACCAAAAGATACGTCAGAGAAAAGAAATGATTAATGCAACAGTGCTCTTAGCAATTTTAATTATAATGGAAAACTGTCTGCTGGAGCAGATAACTGGCAGAAATTCTAGCATGCAGATATTTGTTTGCTATGGAAGAGTGGTAACTTTTGAAGTCGGAAGGCTAGGAATCCAAGCAGGGTACTTGCAAGTGAGGCAGGGTCCCAGGTGTCAGTATACTCTAGTTAATGAATTGGTGACATTGGGCTGATGAGTAATATCATGAGGTTCCTACTTCTCTTACCTGGACCCAGTTTTATAAGGCAAGTTAAAACCTGTGGAAGGATGCTATGACCAGGCTCAAAATTAAGGGCTGGAAAGATGTAAGGAGGAGAATGTGACATGAATGTTAAATTCTATTCAATTTTTAAAGTTTTCTGTGGATGTAACTTTTATAATCTCTTTGCAAGTTTATTCTATTGATTCAGGAAGTTAAAAATATTTTTTCTAGTTACATAATTGATTACTCTTTTAGAAACAAAATTATTCTTATTCTATAGCTATGAGTGTAGGAAAACAGTGTACTCCTGAGAGAACAAAAGCAAACCAAACCTATAATCAGAAGCAAGAACTAGCCTTGAAGTATCTTCATGGATCCTGAGGAATTTAGGAGTTGAGTTTGAAAAACCATTAAGCTTGTAAAGCTCTATCATATATATACAATTTTCATTGTCATCTAACATATTTTATAACATATAACATAAATATACAATCTAAATTTTCTGAAACTACATACATCTGTGTAATCAGTGACTAGAACAAGAAACATTGGTAGCATCCTGAAAAGCCTCTTTTGTGCTCTTTGTAGTCACTAATCCCCCAACAAGAATAACTGCTATTGTGACTTTTAACCCCAGTGGTTGATTTTTGTACTTGATATAAATGGAATGCAGGATGCCTTTCTTTTGGGGGGGGGGGGGGGAACGGTCTGCCTTCCTCCATTTTACTTGTGAGGTTTATTCATGGGGGTTATTTATGACTAGTTCAGATTCTTTATTCTTCCTGTATAATTTCCTCTGTGTGATTATGCATGACTTTCTTACTAATCGTACTGTGTTTGACTTAGATATCTTGCGTATTGAGCTAGTAGACATAGTACATCTATAAGATTTAGTACGTATCTTTGGGTAAATAGGTACAAGTATTTCTTGGTCATTAGCAAGAGTGGAATTTGTGTATTAAGGCTAAAATATTCAGTCTTCAGGAGGACACTGGCAAACGTTTTTTCAAAAGGTTATGCAATTTACACTTCCTTTAGCCATGTCTGAGAATTCCAGTGATCTCACCAACACTGGTGGTTATTTTTGTTCTAGTTTAGTTTCGGCTAGATATCATATTGTGGTTTAAATTTGATGTCCCTAACAAACTAATGAATTAAACCTTTTCATGCCTTTGTTCATTATAAGTTTTTTAGTTTTTACTTATATGTTTACAACTTCTTTATATAGTCAATATCCATGAATTTATCAGATTGCATTACTAATATTATAGGTGATATTTTATAGCAAAATGTTCTTAATTATTGGATATTTAGGATTATTCTTTCTTTTTTTTCTTTTTTTATTTTTTTTGAGACGGAGTCTGCTCGTGCCAGGCTGGAGTTAGCAGTGGCCGCGAGCCGGATCTCAGCTCACTGCAAGCTCCGCCTCCCGGATTCCCGCCATTCTCCTGTCTCAGCCTCCCGAGTAGCTGGGACTACAGGCGCCCGCCACCTCGCCTGGCTAGTTTTTTGTATTTTTTAATAGAGACGGGGTTTCACCGTGTTCGCCAGGATGATCTCGATCTCCTGACCTCGTGATCTGCCCGTCTAGGCCTCCCAAAGTGCTGGGATTATAGGCTTGAGCCACCGCGCCCAGCTGGATATTTAGATTATTTCTAATATTTTCTTTCTAAATTATATGAGACTGTTTTGCTTAGATGATTTCCATAGGGATATGATCCTATTAACGGATGGAATTACTCAGTTAAATCCTATGCTATAAACATCTTCATTTAATGGATAAGAAAACTGAAGCCTTGAAAGGTTAAATAATTCTATCCAGTCACATGGTATGTTTGATTACAAGGTTGATCTAATTAGGGCACTAGACTAGAATAAACAAATGTCATTAGAACCCACCATTGCAACTACCGTCACTTAGTAAAATGTGTGGACATTCCTAAGAGAGATGATGAGTTTAAAACAATCACATATCCTTTATGAAATGAGTAGTTTATTAACCTTAATTTATCCTGCCATTTATAAATCAAATAAAGATATATCATTAACTGATCATAAAAGGCCTTAGCTAAAAGAAACTACTGTACTTCATGTGTCTTCTACTCTAGACTCTGTACTTTCACTAGTCTAATTCTCTAATTTCAGTGTTCACTCTTCTGTCTTCTCAAAATGACATAGTGAAATAAAGTGTATGCTTCGAATTCCTCTAATTTTTTTGCAACAAAAATATAGCAGTAATAGATTAAATGTTAATAAGGGAAATAAAAATACATATCAATGCTCAAAAAATAGTTATTTCTCTAGATTAGAAATGGAAGGAAAACACAAAGCATCAAACAACACAGAGCTCTGAATCTGGAAACGGGAAAAGTTTATCTGCTATGGGGTGACAGTGTTTAAGCGGATTTGAAGCCAGGAAGCGGGTGGAGCTGGGAACATGGCATAAAACCATGTTCTCAAAACATTTGGAAGGAAAGATGTGATTGTTAATTGCCTGCGATATGGCTTTTATGTACTTCAGTACTTACAGAAATAGGAAAAAAGGTAATAAGCCTTATGGTCATTATTATTAGTACTTACATATTATTACCTATCCAATGGGAAGGTAAATATCCCTGAGTTCACCAAGAGATAGGAGCTTCAAGGTGCCCGTGTTAGACCTACTTCTGCATGGCACAGACATCATAGGTCAGGGTAGTACCGAAAGAAAAATGGGTATGTAGAAGAGAAGAAAAACCGCGACAGTAATAACAAAAGCAACACCACCACTAAAATTGCTTAAGATGAGCCTACAAACCAATCTTGCACAGCTTATAAGTCAAGCCAAGGAAGGTTGCTGCTGAATTAACTAATAAGGAAATAATTTATTCATACAAAATAAAAGTAAAGAACAATCTAAAAATTACTTAGAAATATTTCATTGTTAAAGTCAGAGGTTTAATAATAGAAATCAAACTTATAAAACCAAAAGCAAAAGGAAGAAAATATACATGAAAATAAATTAATAAGTTGTAGAAATGAAAATATAGACTTGTAATAAAATATTCTAGCTAAACTTTAATCTGTACAGAGTTGAGGGAATCCAAATAATCAAAAAATGGTTGTGAGGTACCTTTTAGTGAGATACTGAGATAAAGTCAAATATAAAAGAGAAGTTAAGGACCAGAAAAGATATTAATGGAATAACAGTACCAGAATGCAACAGACACATATAATCAAGGAAGAGGACTAAAGGAAATAAAAGATTAGTATTTCAAAAACTAATGGCTGCAATTTTTTTAAACAAAGCCTGTAAACTAAAGATTGAAATGCATGTTCATGGATCAGAATAGACAATAAATCCACACCAAAACATTATCCTGAAACTAGCAGATATCAAGAAAAGTGAAATTTTATGTGTGAGTAGGAAGGAAAGACAAATTTTACACAGTAATTAGAATCACAGCAGACTTTTTTCATCAGCAATGCCAAGTACTAGAAGACAAGGAGATATTATCTTATATAAAATGCCAAACAAATTTAACACTGAAATTAAGGTATTGCCATGGATACAAAAAAGAACTGATTTCCCTTCTGTAAACAGCTTCTGAGAGAATTATTAAAGGATGTATTTCAAAAGGTGGGATATACAGAAATTCATAAAAACATGACCACAGTTTAGCTCAGATGTCATTAAATGTTTTCTGTAAAGGGCCAGTTAGAAAATATTTTAGGTTTTGCAAATCATCATTTCTGTGGCAAAGGATAAGACATAGAGGATGGTATGATTATGTCCCAATAAAACTGCTTTGTTATATAAACAGGAGACAGAAAATATATGGTCTACAGCTGTTGACCACTATTCTAGATCACAAAGAGAGACTCAAAACACTCCAAAAATGTAATTACCTCTCTCTGTCTCCCACGTGGTCTGGTGGTACCCAGCATCAGAATTAATATAGAAATGGCACAGAATTTTTCAATCTCTGTATTTGCAATATCCACACAGTCATGTGATGCATAATGGCATTTTAGTCAACAATGGTTCACATATACAACGATAGTCCCATCAAATAATAATACCATATTTTTGCTGTAACTTCTCTATGTTTAGATATACAAATACTTACCATTGTGTTACAACTGCCTGCAGTATCCAGTAAAGCCACATGCTAGGGTTTGTAGCTTAGTAGAGATAGGTTATACCATATAGTGGAGGTGTATAGTAGGCTATACCATCTAGGTTCGTGTATGTACACTCTATGATGGCCATACAACAACAAAAGCACCTAATGAATTTCTCGGAATGTGTGTCCGATGGTAAGTGATGCATGACTGTATTACAAGCTTATACCTGTATGAGAATTTGGCAACAATATGTGTATCTTGATCATCATTTTTATTTTACCTGTCCAATTTTGTAGAATTCTCATCTCATCAGAAGAAGGGTTTATGTGTGGAGACGCCATCACTGTTCCCTGAAACACTGGGGTCAGATAGGTCTCTGTAGATTTCTGTGCCTTTGGATAAAACGAAAGTGTCTTCTAAACTGAAAGCCACATGGAAAACTTCACATGATTACTCAGATGCCTTTTGCTGTTTCAATTTCTCATTACAAAGAGCCTTACCACAGAGAAACAACTTTCTCTCAGGGCTGGATTTAGCAGAAGGTGTGTGTTCATTTAATTTATTCACACCCAATGCAAAAGGGTTGCTTTCATATTACTGGTTATTGGCAGAGTTAGCAATTTTTTAAGTTAATTGACTTCTTGGCACTAAAGATTATACTTTTAGAAACACGTTTATCAGAAGAAATAAGAAGCAAAAGCTGAGCCTAAGTTCCTAAATCATTCTTGGGTTTTATTACGGCTCGCTCATTCATGCAATTTGAGATAGAAACTCTGGACCCAGGCAAGCCAGACATGCCTGTTACTGTTAACAAAAAAGATGTATTATGGAAAGTTCTTATCTGCCAATGACTAGAAATGTGTTTTTTTTCTGACTCTGCATTATTCTGAATACTTATTGAAAAATGCATGTTTCTTTTATTTTTTTACCTTTTTTCAATAATATTAAATATGTAATGTTAAATGTTAAATTTGTATAGTGCAGGTTTTGTAACAGAGGTCAAAATATAAAATTTATACAATAAAATTATATTTAGTGGACTTCAAGTGGTTATGAATTTATAAATCTCAGTCATTTGGATAATAAAATTTACTTATGTCCTTCATTGTTCCAAAAATAATTCAAGAAGCTTCAGGTGTAAAATATGAAAAGCAAGATGAAAATTAAAGTAAGTGAAGCAAACAGGTGAAAAAGAAAATTGAGGGGAAATAATTTCAACTAGAATTAAAATTCATTATAAAATTTGTGATATTAGATACTTAATGCTTACTAAAGTGTGCCATAAATTTGGCTCTTAGCTTCCAGGTAGCCAAAGCAAAGAGAGAGAAAATATGATGATTAAGGAGGAGCTATTTTTTCCTTGGTAGCAAACCAGGGGTCTTCATAAAGGAAACATTGTGATGTACTGAACATATGCTTGCAATAAACATTTCAGAGAAAGCTTGCAGCTAACACACTATACAACAAAGTCTAGCTTTGTAAAAGTAGTTCAGTTGTTCTATCAGAGGCTAAGATGGCACAGGTCAAGTATAACTACTGACTTGAAATCTGGGTTGACAACAAGGAAACTGCAAGGATACTTTTAGAGTATCTATGGGGAGAGATAAAGTGAACATCCTTTAGCTAATACTCCACTAAAATTCTATAATTGAGCTTTTGAGATGAGTAGTATAACAGAAAATTCAATGCCATATTCTTTAGTAAATATCAAAAGTACAGAATTTTGAAATATCTTTCTTCTTAACTTTTATTTTAACTTCAGGGGTACAAGTGCAGATTTTTTACATAGATAAACTTGTGTCATGGAGATTTGTTGCACAAATTATTTCATCACCCAGGTATTAAGCCTAGTAACCATTAGTTATTTTTCCTGATCCCCTCCCTCCTTCCACTCTTGTACTAGGTTGTTATACATTAACATTCTTTTTTAGGGCAAATAAAACATTTAAACTGATGTGTCTATAGCTGACCAATTTAATTTCACTGAATCAGGCTAACAAGGATATAAAGCTTATGTTTTGTGTTTATGATTAGAGAGAGCATTTTGGGGAAATCAAGATGACTTAAGTTTTGCTTATGGGGTTTATGGGATTTGGTTTTGGAATATATCTAAACTGTGGCCTTTATTTTTATTTTTCTTGAACAATAAGAATCTATATTTTGCAGTGGGCTTTGGACACATTTTGCAAAGCATTGCTCTAGACATGGTGAATCTCTCCTCTGGGGCTGAGATTACTGCCATGTTAGTAAAAATTGTCAGTGGGCTATTAGTAACAAATTTTGTTTCATTTGATTTTCCCCTTTGGAGGTGGAAGATTATGTCTCTTTTCATGGGATTTTACAAGATTGCTTTCATTCATTTAAATCTAGATGTACAGGGAAAGATAAAGGAGACTCCCTGGGGTAACATAAAATCTCTCCTAGTTAAGAATTTTCAGTGAATGCTGTACAATGAAATTGCCAGGCAACAACTTTGTATTTTATACTGTATTAATATAGTTCATTGACTTTTAGTATTATTATTTTGAAAACTTTTATTGTTCACAGTACGCCTGAGGGAGACCATATTATTTATAGTTGTGTAGCTATAAACAGACATGAGCTGCATTACTAAGTATCCAAAAAAAGTGGGGCACAACCAGGCAGAGGAGGCAGTTTTGCTTCCAGCATTCCACTTATGTGGTGGTGAAGAATGGATCACCTGGCTACTTGCTTGAGTGGTTCAAGCAGGTGAAGAATTTGCATATTTTAGCTCATCTGCAATCCAGTCATTTGCCTTCTTAAAAACAGAGCTGCCAAAAACATTGTGTCATGCTTAAATTCCCACTAACAGCAGTAACAAAGAATGAACTCTTCTTTCTCTGTCTTAAACTCTGGATTAATTTACCTAATCATTTCCAACATTACATTTTCAGAGTCAAACACTGAAAGATGTAAATTTCTGACTAAAATATCAAAACTGACATGCATTTTTTCTACCATTTCCCAGACAGGTGTGTTGGGTTGTGGGGATGAAGGGATGAATAAAGCTGATAGCCTCAAGGCATTTATATCTAACACTCACTTCATCATTGGGTTCTGCACTGGTTTACATTACTCTCTATCCACTCAGATGATTTCTCCTTGTGAGACAGGTCACCAGATGAAGAAATCACTTCACTAGTTTATTTTCTATTACCAGGGTTTTTAAAATCTTATGTTTGGGCAACAGATGTTGCTATGTTTCTAATATCAATGAGTAGAGGTAGTGAATGAAATAACTTTTTTCAGGAAAATATCAGAAGGACAAAAGAAAAAATGTAGAGTAGGCAATGAAGCAGCTATGATTTTCTTTTCACCCAAAGAGAACACAATCTACAGAGGTTTCGTGTTGCTTATGTTGATGTTGTAGATTTTCTTTTAAGGTGAGTGAGTGAGTAAATGAGTGAATGAGATGTTGGCAGTTATGTTCAGATGATACAGAATTCTGGGACTCTTGAATGAGAGCAGTTTTCATCAGTTAGTGTGCAGCAGTCTTGCCTTCTTGTAAGAGTGGGCTCAAATGAAAGCCCCTGCAAAATGGCTTTGGATGCAAACTTGGTTCCAACTTCTGTAGAAAAGTCAAGTGTAAGAAACACTGACTAATCAGGAAGATGGTTGATCAGTTAAAAATGGGTGATGACAGGAGTTTGGCACTGCAGTAGGCTATGACTCTGTCACTGCACACCAGCCTGGGTGACAGAGTGAGACCCTGTCTCTAAAAATAAAAAGGGGTATTCTATTCCAGCTGGGTGACAAAAAGTAAAGTTAGGACAAGTAATAACTGATAAAAAATGATGTTAACATGCAACAT
Organism: Rhinopithecus bieti; assembly: GCF_001698545.2. Classification (NCBI taxonomy): domain Eukaryota; kingdom Metazoa; phylum Chordata; class Mammalia; order Primates; family Cercopithecidae; genus Rhinopithecus; species Rhinopithecus bieti. The sequence continues at coordinate 420,892 of NW_016815023.1, read as the reverse complement.
TAGTGAGAAAATTAAATATGTATCCCTGGAGTACTTATTTATCTAATTGATATATCATCTACTTAAGTATTTTCAGTGAATTTGTGGTGTATACTTGTTTCCATTTTGTTAAATTATTTTATTAAAACCCAACCAAAAAGAACTATGAGTTTAGAAATATGTTACACACACACACACACACACACACACACACACTTGCCTGTGTTAACTTTATCTATGGGGTGTTTGGTTATTAGAACAAAGGACTACAGGAAGAGATCGCTGATTTAAGTACCTACAGGGTGAAGAAAGTAACTACTTTATGCAGATTGGTCGTGAGATTGTGAATTAAAGAAATTTTCGCCAAACATGGCTTCTTCAGCTGATACTCTTCACATAGGCATACAACATGGGCTTCCCAGACTGATTTCCTTGTTCATTCTCCCTTGCTTTTCTTGAAGAGGACATTTCTTTTCCACACAGCCTTTGCCTCTAATCAATATTCACTTCAAATCCTTCCTCAGAGTTCTGTGACCTTCAGGGAGGCTTCACTGAATCCCTCTTTCTGACCCTGATCATACTGTTCCTTCAACCTTGGCACCAACATATTAGATGGACAATAATTCAGTGGCTTTTTGCTGTGTCAAGGATTACGCAGAAAACTCACCCAAAGGACAGACAAATGCAGTCTCTTCCTCTGCAGTCTGATGGCTCTTCTCACAGTGGAAAGGAAGTGTGAGCTGAGGACTGAACTAGGGAATGCAATGCTTGACTTCTAGTCCACATTAGGCACTCGGTCACCCATGGAACTTGGGCTAGTTAGGCATCTCTCCAGTTCTTCAAGGAATAATGCCTGCTCACCAGAAGACAAAACTAATGTGACAGTTCAGAGGTAAAGAGTAAGAATGTATTTTGTAGACTGTAAAGTGCTCTGTAAGTGCAAGAACTTTGTATTGTTTTCATTCTCCCTTGTCTACAGCCCTGGCCTCCTGAGCCTACGACTTGTGCAGTCACAAGGGCCTTGCTCTCAGAAGGTGTCATGCCTAGTTCAATGCTCTGCTATCACCATCTTGAAATTCTCAACAATTCTATCTTTTAATTTGTATTTTCTAAGTAAAGTCCAATGGGAAAATGGAGCACCAGAGATGTACGCACATGTGTAACATGGATGTCCACAGTTCCTTACTGCCTCATTTGCACATAGCATAGAAGTCTAGTGAATATATGACATATGGGAGTTTAGTAATACTCAAAGCCACTAGGAGATAGGATGTTATATCTATGACTGACCTCCCTAGAGGCCACACTGTCCTTTTGAACCGAAACTTGCTTCTAATCCAGAAAGAAGGCAATGATGGCATTCTCAAAACACACCCTTTCATGCTCTTATTTGTGTTACTTCCTTGCATTAGCTAACCACTTTCATTGAAAATATTGACATAAAAGGAAAGGGAAATATAGAGCAACTAGATTCTTTCATTTTCAGTTCTTTCTTTCTCATCACTCAGGTAGAGAGTGTTGCTCGAATGTGTGTACATCAAGAAGTGAAATGAAGATGGTGATGATTGCACAGCAATATGAATATACCCAATACCACTGAATTGTATACTTACCCATGGTTATGTTATATTTATTTTAGCAAAATTATATTTACCAACATGATTTGTTTTAACCTAATTTTTAAAAAGCAGTAAAATTAAAAGAATTAACTTAATTCAGAGCAGGAAGATCTTAGCGTCCTGACTGGGCCTAAAAATAAAACTGACAATGAGAGACAAACAGGAGAAAAGCCTACAAATAAATAAATAAATAAATAAATAAATATTACATGACATGAGCGATAGCCTTTAGAAGGGAATGAAGATCAAAAGAAATGGGGAAATTTGTGTATATTTTATGCTATGTCTGATTAAAGAATCTAGCTGTGAAGTCGCGTGATTGGGTACAAAGGGTTATGCTCTGATGATAATACATTGGGAATTCAGCAAGTCCTGTTTGTTCAGATTATTTTCTGTGTCTCTGGGACATTCCCATTCTCCAGGTTTAGGGCCGGATGCATGTCACATGAAGGTGTTTAGGGGAGAATGAGAGGAGGAAGTCAGAGAGTTACCTTCCTAGGTTTCAGGGCCTGCTTTCAGGGAGAAAGGGGAATTGAGAAGATCAGATAGACCATCTGTCTTCTGCAGTTTTCTTAGTTTTCTTCAGGTTAAAATACTTGTTATGCTAAGGTGCCTTATTTTGGGATATCACATTCTGAGCCCAACATTAGTTTTGTGGAATCATTTCACCATTCTGGTAAGATTGATGTACATAGACATATACAAGATGAGGAATACAAATTGTGTAATTTGGTGATGCTACATATGAGTAAAATGCACTCATTTTTATTTAAAATGGACATTGTGTAAAATAAAGAATGGTCAGATTCATATAAATTATTTAAAATTTTAATTTTTTAAAATTTAGAATGCAGTTAAATGGCAAATAATAAACACCATGATAAGTCGAGAGAGAGACTGTGGAAGAAAGGAAAAAAAATATAGTAATCTTAATAGCACAGCTTTTTTCCTGCCTTTTGTACAAGAGGCCCCACATTCCATTTTGTACTTGACCTCACATTATGTAGCTAGCACTGTTCATCTGTACTATGTTTACATTGGTGAGGAATGTTTTTGTAAAAGGTAAAGAATACATAACCCCACATACGTAGATTTCTGGGCACAAAGTATTTAGTGGAATGCTCAAGATAGAGATGTACGTTATTAATGTGAGCCTTTTATTCATTTTATGTTGTTAACAAGCTTATTCTGTGGGTTCTCTTGACTTGCTTTTTCTCCTTTGATCTATATTTTGATATATGTGGTCTTTGAGAGACACATTCAATGTCTCAGCCTCACATTTAATCAGTGACAACATTTAACTATAAAAACCTAATGAAACAAAGGATTTTAATTGTTCATAACCATTTTATCACTTTTACTAATTACCTTGTGGGTTTTTCATACATCTTCTTAAGGTTAAAATCATTCTCAAAAAGAAAAGAAGAAAGAAAGAAAGACTTTTAAATTCCTACAAGCCTTTTCAAGTTATCCTTACCAATTCCATGGCAATAAAAAGAAAAAAGGAATGTTTCCCACTGCTATGAAGACCCCTCAGTGCTAAGTTGGGCATTGAAGGCTGGTCTGTCTCCTTTTTAATCATTTTTTACATCTGTGGTTCTTTTTTTGTAACTTTTTATATAGAATTTATCTTTAAATGTTCCTTATGCTAACATTTCCATATATTACTGATTACTGTCAGGAAGAAGATAGGAATATCAGTAAGTTCTTTTCTTTACTATATTTCCTTTATGTCATTTTATCTTTTTTTCTCCCTTCCTGCACCTACATGACTGACTCAAGTGCTTGTCATCTTCAAAGCACACTTGGGGCCTGTGACACAGCTGCCAGGAACTAGGCAGACAATGATCCTTGGAATCTTGCTGTTCTTTTAAATGTGAAAGGGTCAGGAAAGTCTACCCTGTTGCCCACTTGGTAGGTGTGTCTAAACTTAAGCTTTATTTTATTTTAAGGGATATAAGATAGGCTCTCTTTTCAGTAAGAAAGATCCTACTGTCCTTCTATCAATAAAGCCTGCACTTCGAATTGTATTTTTATATGGAGCAATGATTCATCAACATTCCTTTTCATCATCCACTCTGGGACTAACAGCATGCTGCGAAAGGCACACTTGCTGGGGTTGTCATATGGCCCAGTGTGTGGATGTGAAACAGATTGTTCACAGACAGATTTGTTAGAATCTGATTCCTGTTCCACTAACATGCTTTATCAAACATCACCAAATATCCCAAATTGAGTGAATACTTTTCTGTGCATGGTGTAGGGGAAGAAAAAATACTTCTGCTTCTACCCTTCTAAATTTTCACCTGGGACTCCTGTAACAGAAAACAAATAAGAGAAAAGTAAACAAGCTTATTAACATCTATATCTCATAAACACAAGGGAGATACTCAGGGAATGAGTAATTCTCAAAGGGGTAGCTTAAAACTCTGGTTTATGTAGCATCTTCAACTGAAACAAAGAAAAAAGATATGAAGAAGGTTACCTGTAGGGAGGTGACCAGGAAAATGTGGTAAATAAAATAAGATTTGTTATGCAGATTTAAGTCCCTGCCTTCCCTATTGATGAATCTCTTGGGATTTAGTCATCCTTCTTTTCCTAGTACAGAGAGGGAGACACTCTTGGAAGGAGATTTTCTTTATAGATGCATTTTTTTTTTTTTTTTTTTTTTTTTTTACAAAAAGGTTGTTCCCCTCGTGTTTGAACTTCTCCTGATGGTATGCTGGTTTCTCAAAATAATCCTTGTGCTAAAAAGACATATTTGGGGCTGGCATATTCTGACCTCCTCCAGTCATATTTCGGAATGGCATATTCTAGTCTCCTGCAGTGGTTAGTTCTACTTCTTTGTAGCACTTGAACCCTGACACTTTTTCTCTTGATTTCTAGGACATAATTTTCTCTTTTCAATCTTTCTCTTTATGGCTGTATGCCTTTCTTCAGCTGCTCCTTTCCCCTACCAGTTTCTCTGACATGACAATATTATACAACACTTGATTCCCCACCCTCTTTTTATTTTACTCTATAATATTCTCTCTTGGTGATCTTATTCAAACCCAAGGCTTCAACTGCTATAACTACCTAGCTGATCTGCCTCCTGCCAAGCCCTCTTTCTAGACTTGTTCTTTACATATATACTATATCAATTAGGAAAGTGTCAGCTGTAACTAACAGAAAATTTGAGAAACATTAGCTGAAAAACATAGGGCATATTTTTTTCCACACATATTAACTATTAATTCCAGAGGTAGGCAGCCAATGGCTTTTGCAGGAGTCCTTCTAGTCTTTAATATCCCAAGTCCCAGCTGCCTTTCTGCTCCAGAATTATTATATTGTTTTTTGTCATAATGCTTGTTGCTTCCTAGTCACACAATGGCTGTTGCATCTCTTGGCATTGTATCCATGATCCAGAAAGAGAGAAAAAGGAGGAAGTCTGTCTCTTTTTATTAGGGAACAGAATCTTCACTAGAAAACCCACCAAGCACATATTCAGATATATCTCTGATAAACTGTCTGCATGGGCACCCATAACTTCAACGTGGACTGTAAGATTATTAAGATTTTTTCCTTTATAATTGAGAAAGGTAAGGCTGAATGTAGTTATGCATAGCTCATCCACAGTTTGGGTACCCAATCCACAGTTTGGGCCCATTTATTTATATACTTGACATCTCCACCTGGATATTCCATGGACACTTTAAACTTAGCCTGTAGATGTAAAGTATATATCCCTTCTCTTGTAATCCTTATCTCCATGAAATTTATTATTGTTTAAAACTGAAACCCAAAGTCCTTCTAGACTCTTCTTACCTCCTTACCCAATTATTTACCAGGCTGTATAACATTAGTATCTTAAAGAAAACTTATTTCCTTTGTTAATGTATGCCCCTGGTCAACAGAAAAATGAACTCCCCATGGCTAACTGAGGTGCTTAAAGTTAAATCAGTTAATATGGCTCCAATGACTGGAAGGACACCAGAGTTCTTGATCTCACATGGATGGGGTTAACAACAGAGATACATGGAGTAGTTTTTTTTGTTTTGTTTTGTTTTTTGAGACGGAGTCTCGCTCTGTCGCCCAGGCTGTAGTGCAGTGGCGCGATCTCGGCTCACTGCAAGCTCCACCTCCCGGGTTCACGCCATTCTCCTGCCTCAGCCTCCTGAGTAGCTGGGACTACAGGCGCCCGCCACCGCGCCCGGCTAATTTTTTGCATTTTAGTAGAGACGGGGTTTCACCATGGTCTCGATCTCCTGACCTTGTGATCCGCCCGTCTCAGCCTCCCAAAGTGCTGGGATTACAGGCGTGAGCCACCGCGCCCGGCCCATGGAGTCGTTTTAAAAAGAGAAAAGTTTAAAAGGCAAGAAAGAAGGAAGGAAGAAGAAAACAGTTCCCCAGTACAGAGACAGAGGGAGGGGGATTTGAACAAAGAGAAAACCTGTGTGGTGTGGAAAAGTGGCTGCTTATATTGGGATGTTCCAGGAGGTGGTGTCTGGTTTCCATAGGGCCCAGGGGATTGGTCTGACCAGGTGTGTCATTCACATAGTCCATGAAAAACCTGGCCCTCCTACCCTAGCCTTTTAATATGCAAATGCAAGGTGCCATGATGTTCTACACACATGGGGGTATGTGGGGTTGCCATGTTGCCAGGCACATGTGGGGGCAAGGGCAAGAAGAAGATGGCAGGAATCACCATGTTTAGGTGGACCCCGTTTCTAATGGCCAGCATTTGCATATCAAAGCTTGTCAGCCAAGCTCTAAGAGCTGGTGCTTTCCTGCTAGTCAACAAACATTTCTGGAGCTGCTTTAAAAGAAATCATTTCTTCCCAAGGACCCCTTTTCCCTCTATCTGCCTAAAATAATTTCTTAATAACTCCTATAACAAGAGCAGAGTGAAGGAGTGGTCTTGTACTTTTTCAGAAGGATGTAAAAGTGTCACAGAACCTCCCTTTCTGCAGTTAAGCCAAACCAGCTCCTATTGTCTGTGCAGAGATAGACTTCAGCTAGCTATTCTCCCAAGTGGCCACCAGCAGACCATTTGATGCCAGCCAGTAAAGAAAGACTTGCAATGTCTGACTTAAAGATCATTCCATCGAACCCTATACCTGATTGCCCCCCGCATCCTATACTTTTTGCCTTTTTAAACTTCTGCTCCCTAAACCTTCCTCAGACGTCACTTAGTGTTGCACTGAAAGCTGCATCCCCCCAGTCTCCAAGTTGCTTTTAGAAACTAAAGTTTCCCTTTTGTCTCTGCAGATCTCACAGTTTGCTAATACCTTTGTTCAAAGAAGGACAGATCTTGGCCTAGATCTTTATCATTTTTCATTTGGATCACAAAAGTAATTTTCTACTTGTCTCTTTAAACCGCTGCAAGTCATTCTCTACAGTAGTGTTTCTCAAACCTTAATGTGGAGATAAATTGGCTGAGAATATTGTTAAAGTGCAGATTTAGATTTAGTAGTTTTTCAGAGGGGCTGAGTTTCAGCCTTTCTAAAAAGTTTCAGCATTTCTTAATTTTTTTAATTTTTTAGAGACAGGGTCTTACTCTGTCACCCAGGATGGAGTGCTGTGGCACAATTATAGCTCATTGTAACCTCAAACTCCTAGGTTCCAGGGATCCTCCTGCATCAGCCTCCTGAGTGGCTGGAATTGCAGTTGTGCACCACCACACCTGGTTAATTAAAAAATATACATATTTTTGTAGAGATGGAGTCTCTTTATGTTGCCCAGGCTCGTCTCTAACTCTTGGCCTCAGGCAATCTTTCTACCTTGCCTTCCAAATTGCTGAGATTACAGGCATGAGCCACTGTGCCTGGCCAAGTTTCAGCATTTCTAAAAAATTTCAGAAGCTGCTGTCCTGTGGGCCACACTCTGAGAAACAAGGCTCTGCAATGATGTGATGAAATGCAAATTTCATTATATTACACTACTGCCTAAACCCCTACAGTCAAAATTCCATTTTAACTATGAAGGAATAAGGTTGCAGTACACTGAAACTTTCATAGGTAAGGATAATCTTTGGAGAAACAAAACAAAACAAGCACTTAAAGGCTCTGGAGCATAACCTAAGGCAGACAGATTTTGAAGGGGATGAAAACTTGGAAAAAGTAAACGGGTAAATAATAAGTCTCCTGACTTTGTGGTTGTAGCCTCATTTCTTGGTGTATGACAATTGGCACTTCTGTAGAAAACCTGCTGGCTTTATATCCAGAAGTATCATAAGATAGAGCCTGTGGCAGCCGCAGCTGAAGGAAAGAGAGGAGTTCATCCCAGAATGGAATGATACAGAAAATGGAAGCTGAAGTATGTGTGGGAACTTTCACCAAATGCCTGGCTGGCTGAGAACTACACCTGAAACAACAGACTCAAATATGTTAAAAATGAAAGGATTGAGATTTGAATTGTCACTTGCTGCAAGTGAAATAGAATTAGAGTTTGGTGTCATCAAGTTAATTGCCTGCATTTTCTGCCAAAACAAAAATAACATTGTTCAGAACAATATAACAAAACTAGACACTCTACACACATATTGTGCAATGTACAGAACCAAATCCTTTTTTTTCTTTACTTGAAATATGAAAAGCTGGAAAAAACATGAGTCATTTTCAGGGCAAAAAGACATCAGCTGAGATCAACTCCTAACTGTTCCATAGTTTTGATTTTTTTGTTTTAAAGTAGCTGTTGTAAGTGGGCACAAATAGTAATTAAAGAAAAAGAAAATCTTTGAAGATGAAAGTATCAGGGGATTCTGGACCTGAAAAGTATCTGAAATACAAAATAGTGCACAGGTTAAAAACACAATAAATATGATAGAGTCAGTGGATTTAAAAAAATCTAAAGATGAGAGAGAATATGTTTTAAAAAGAACAGAATTTTACAGACTTTTGGAAATATTTCAACAAATTTAAAATATAGGCAACCACAATGTAGAATAAAAAGAGAAAGAAAATGAATAAAATTTTAAATAGTGAAATTTCCAAAAGTTCTTAAATGATGTGCATTTACACTTTCAAGAAGTTCAGAAAACCCCAAACAGGGTAAATTACAAGATCACATAGGAACATCATAGTCAAACTCTTGTTAACTAAGGATAAAAATAAAATCTTGGAAGTAGCCAAAGAGAAAAATAACAGTGTTACATACAGAGGAACAATAGTTCAAATGACTCTGGATTTATCAGAAACCGTGGCAACCAAATAATAGTGGAATAACATCTGTGATCAACTTATCGACATATAATACTTACTCTGGTAAAATATTCTGCAAGAATACATTTTCAGATAAAGTAAAGCCAGGGAAATTATCAGACAGCCGATTGGTACTATAAGGATGTTAAGGAAGCTCTTCCTTCCTTCCTGATGAAGGAGACTGATTCCAGAAAGAAACTTAGACTTTTAGAATTGACTGAAGACCATAAGAAAAAGTGAATATTTCAGTAACATAAAATATAATTTTTTAAGGCTTCTCTTTAATAAATCTGACTGTTTAAAACAAAAACCATATAGCAATGTCTTCTGGAGTTTATAATATAAACAGGTAGATACATATGACAACCCTAACATAGCATATAGGAAAGTAAATTGTTACATGGTTAAACAAAGCTTCTTCATTTCACATGAATCACTTTGGTAGTAACTCTACATAGTATATACAAATTTAAATATGCAAATTGTTCCTAGAACAACCACAAATTAATACAAATAAATGTAGCTTAAAAGCTAACAAAAAAATTAGAAAGGAATTTTGAAATAATTAACAGAATTGAAGGCAAAATGGGGATCAATGTAAATAATAAGAACAAACTTGAATAATAAAATGATAGACCTAAACGCAGAAATATCAACAACTAAAATAAATGTTAATGGACTAAAGCCTCCAATTTAAAGATAGATGTTTTTGCCCCCAAGATGGAAGATTGGAAGCTTCTAGCATGCTTCGGCCACTTGAAAATAGCAAAATAGTGCATCAAGATAAACTCTGTGAGCCCTACTTCAAAAATGAAACTGGGAATCCACCAGCATTGTGAAGGACACCCCAGATGCTAGGGAGGAGAATGTGGGCAAACTGTCCCCATGATGGTGTCCAGCTGATACGAAGTGAGTGAAGCCCCAGTATATGACAGGGGCAGAGACCCTCCCTCTTTGACTCACCTATACACTGGGGATCTGAGCAACCCAGGGTGAGGGAGATCACTTTGTTTCTCTCATGCCCCGCCACTAACTTGGGAAGAGGCTTGGAGATGCTGAGAGGAAAAGACATTAGAAAGAGCTCCATGCAGTTTCCCAGACCTCAGATTGAGAGAAGGATGGAATTTTTAATCTGGGTGCATACAAAATCAATCATTCTTTGGTGACCTGGCAGTATGGCCACGCAGGCATTTTAGTCTCAGGCAAAAGATTGGAGTGCTTGCTCCAGGGCAGGGTAGGGCCCTCCACAGCCAGAATTGTGGAAAGCACCTCAGCTGTAGGTGCTGTAATTGTTCTCTTCCTCCCATCACAGGCCTGAAGTGGAAGGAGAGTTGCTACTGCTGTGATTTTTCCTGAGGCAACAAGACTTGCAGCCAGAACCAGCTTGGCAATGTGGAACTGGTCTGTACGTGTCACAGCTGGGCGCCCTATGCTGTTCCCCTGAGATCCTGCAATGGACCCCTTCCAGTTCACTCAAGGCAGAGCTTCAGGCGTTGAGAGCAATTTCTTGCCTGGACCAGCAGCCTGAGCTTCCCCACCCTTCCTGGGCATAGATCGTGGTGCAGTGGGACCCTGTCTGCTCATCCACAAGCAGAAATAAAGGTAACCTACAGAGTGGGAGAAAGTAGTTGCAAACTGCTATATGACAAAGGTCTAATATCCAGAATTTATAATGAACCTAAGCAAATTAATAAGTAAAAACCACCTCATTAAAAAGTGGGCAAATGGATGAACAGATACTTCTCAAAAGAAGACATACAAGTGGCCAAGAAACATGAAAAAATGTTCAACATCACCAGTTAACACCAGAGAAATGCACATGAAAACCACAGCAAGATATCATCCTACACTATTCAGAATGACTATTAAAAAGTAAAAAACAAAACATACTGGCAAGGCTGCAGCAAAAAGGGAATGCTTAAACACGGTTGGTAGAAATATAAATTACTTCAGCTACTGTGGAAAGCATTTTGACTATTTCTCAAAAATCTTAGAGCTACAATTTGACCCAGCAATCCCATGATTGGGTATATATCTAAAGGAAAAGAAATCATTCTACCAAAAAGACACATGAACTCTTACGTTTTCGCAGTGGTATTCACAACAGCAAAGACATGGAATCAACTCAGGTGCCCTAACAGTGGATTGAATAAAGAAAACGTGGTACGTACACACTGTGGAATACTACAGAGCCATAAAAAAATAAAATCCTGTCCTTTGTGGAACATGGATGTAGCTGCCAGCCATCATCCTAAGCTAATTTAAGCAGGAAGAGAAAACCAAATGCTACATGTTTTCACTTATAAGTGGCAGCTAAATATTAGGTACCCATGTGCATAAAAATAGCAACAATAGAAACTAGGGACTACTGGACAAGGGAAAGTAGGAAGCAGGCAAGAGTTGAAAACCTACCTATTGGGTATTATGCTTAGTGCCTGGGTGATGGAGCCAATTTTACCCCAAATCTCAGCATCATGCAATATACCCAGATAACAAACCTTCATATGTACCCTTGAATCTAAAATAAAAGTAGAAATTATGTAAAACACAAAAACAGATTATAAGAATGGATTTTAAAAGTTGCCACTTAAGCTTTTTTAAAAAGATGCAATTTAAGTAGAAAATTCCAGATCGATTGAAAGTAAATGAATGGAGAAAGACATAATCAGCAAGCATAAGAAGGCTGCAATGGCTATATTAATATCAGACAAGTAGACCTCAAGACAAAGGATGCTATCAAAGATAAGACCATTTTCAAATGATGAAAGGCTCAACAAAAAAGAAAACAAAGGCATAATAAATTTGTTTGTTCCTAACCTGGAAAAATGTGTTGAACCTGAAAAAAAAAAAAAAAAAAAAGAATCAAAAATTGACAGAGAAACAAAAAATTTGGCAAGCACAATGGGAGATTTTAACATAATTCTCTCGGTAAATGATTATACAATAAAAAGAATCAATGAAGGTAAAGTTTCTGAACAAACACCTTAAACTAATTAAAAGTTTTAGAATATGATACTTAAATACCCAGTTTATACCTGGTTTCAAATGCATATGTTACTTTCACCAACATGTACCCTATCCTGGGACAAAAAATAGTGTTAAATTATACATCAAAAGATTGAAATTACACAGAGTATATTCTTAGATTAAAATAAAATTAGGAATCAATCACAATAAGATGCTTAAGAACACTTCAATGATTGGGAAATTAAATAGTATATTTTAAGCACTAATATATATGGAGAGAAAAATACAACTTATCAAAATGTATGTGATGGAGTTAAAGTAGCACTTAGAGGAAAGTTTATAGTTTTAAATGTGTGAATTTGAAACAAGGAAATGTATCAAATCAGTGACCTGAAAATCCACACTGTGAAGGCAGAATGAGAAACAGCAATTCAATATAGTAAGAAAACCTGAATTGTGAAAACTGTAGTAAAGCTCAATAAACTGGACTGATTTACATGCCCACCCATAGTATGTTAGTGTTCCCTTTTCTCTACAGCCTCACCAGCATCTGTTATTTTTTGACTTTTTAATATAGTCATTCTGACTGGTGTGAGGAGGTATCTTAGTGTGGTTTTGATTTTTCGATTTGCATTTCTCTAATGATGAGTTATGTTGAGCATTTTTATGTTCGTAGGCAATTTGTATGTCTTATTTTGAAAATGTTCATATCATTTGCCCATTTTATAATGGCGTTATTTTTTGCTTGTTGATTTGTTTATGTTCCTGTTAGATTCTGCGTATTGTCAAACGCATAGTTTTGCAATATCTTCTTCCATTCTGTAGGTTGTCTGTCTACTCTGTTGATAGTTTATTTTAATTTTAAAATTATTTAAAATGTTTGGTGGGAACACAAAAGACATACAGCATATGTTTATGGGGAACATGAGATATTTTGATACAATGTGAAATAAGCGCATCATGGAGAATGGGGTAACCATCCTCTCAAGCATTTATCCTTTGAGTTACAAACAATCCAATTACATAATTTATTTTAAAATATACAATTAAGTTATTGACTATAGTCACCCTATTGTGCTGTAAAAATTCATTTTTTTTAGTACACATTAACCATCTACCCCTCCCCCTGAATCTCTGACTACCCTTCCCAGCCTCTAGTAAACTTTATATACTCTCTGTTTCCATGAGTTCAATTGTTTTGATTTTTAGATTCCAAAAATAAATGAGAGCATGTGATGTTTGTCTTTCTATGCTTGGCTTATTTTACTTAACATAATGATCTCTGGTTACATCCATGTTATTAAAAATGACTGGATCTCATTCTTTTTTATGGCTGAATAGAATGCCATTACGTATATGTACCACATTTTCTTTATCCTTTCATCTCTTGATGGACACTTAGGTTGCTTCCAAGTCGTAACTACTGCAAACAGTGCTGCAACAACCATGGGAGTGCAGATATCTCTTTGATATACTGATTTCATTTCTTTTGGGTATATACACAGCAGTGGGATTGCTAGATCATATGATAGCTCTATTTTTAGTTTTTTTGAGGAGCCTCCAAACTGTTTTCCATAATTTATTATAATATATTTTCATCAACAATGTACATGGATTCCCTTTTTTCCTCATCCCTGCCAGCATTATTATTGCCTATCTTTTGGATATAAGTCATTTTAACTGGGGTGAGATGCTATCTCATTGTTGTTTTCATTTGCATTTCTCTGATGATCAATGATGTTGAGCACTTTTTCACATGGCTCTTTACCATTTGTATGTCTTCTTTGGAGAAATGTCTATTCAAATCTCAGTTTTTGATTGGATTATTAAATATTTTCCTATGGAGTTTGAGCTTCTTATATGTTCTGGTTATTAATCTTTTGTCAGAGGGGTAGTTTGAAAATATTTTCTCCCATTATGTGAGTTGTCTCTTTACTTTGTTAATTGCATCCTTTTCTGTGCAGAAACTTTTTAACTTAATGTGATTCCATTTGTCCATCTTTGCTTTGATTGCTGTGCTTGTTGGGTATTGCTCAATAAATCTTTGCCCAGATCTATGTCCTGGAGGTTTCCCTCAATGTTTTCTTGCAGTAGTTGCATCTTTCAAGGTGTTAGATTTAAATCTTTATTTTGATTTGATTTTTGCATATGGTGAGAGATTGGGGTCTAATTTCATTCTTTTGCACATGGATATCAAATTTTCCCAGCACCATTTATTGGAGGAGACCATCTTTCCCCAATGTATGTTCTTAGCACCCTTGTCAAAAATGACTTCACTTTAGGTGTATGGACTTATTTCTGGATTCTCTATTCTGTTCAATTTGTTTATGTGTCTGTTTTATGCCAGTACCATGCTGTTTTGGTTACTATAGATTTGTAGCAGAAGTTGAAGTCAGATAATGTCATTACTCCAGTTTTTTTCTTTTTGCTTAGGACAGCTTTAGCTATTCTGAGTCTTTGTGGTTCCACATACATTTTAAGATTGTTTTTTCTATTTCTGTGAAGAGTATCATTGGTACTTTGATAGGGATTGCATTGAATCTACAGATTGCTTTGGGTAGTATGGGCATTTTAACAATATTGATTCTTCCAATCCATGAACATGGCATATCTTTTCATTTTTTGCTGTCTGCTTCACTTTCCTTCCTCAGAGTTTTATAGTTTTTATTATAGTGATCTTTCACTTCTTCGGTTAATTCCTAGGTATTTAATTTTATCTTTGGCTATTGTAAATGGGATTACTTTTTAAATTTCTGTTTCACATTGTTCACTGTTGTCATATAGAAATGCTGTTGATTTTTGTATGTTGCTTGTGTATCCTGCAACTTTACTGAATTTATCATTTCTAATAGTTTTCTTGTGGGGTCTTTAGGTTTTTCCAAATATAAGATGATGTCGTTAGGAAGCAAGGACAGTTTGACTTTTTCTTTTAAAATTTGGATGCCCTTTTATGTGTTTCTCTTGTCTGACCCCTCTAACTAGGACTTTCCGTACAATCTTGAGTAATAGTGGTGGCAGTGGGCATCCTTGTTGTGTTGCTGATATTAAAGGACAGACTTTCAGTTTTTCCTCATTCAGTATGATACTAACTGTGGGTCTTACATGTATGCTTTTTGTAATATTGAGGTATGTTCCTTCTCTCCCCAGTTTTTGAAGATTTTTTATCATAAAGGGATGTTGAATTATATTAAATGCTTTTTCAGCATCAGTTAAAATGATCACATGGTTCTTATCCTTAATTCTTTGATATGATGTATCACACTGATTGATTTGCATATGTTGAACCATGCTTTAATCCCAGGGATAAATCCCACTTGGTCATGATGAATGATCTTTCTAATGTATTGTTAAATTTAGTTTGCTAGTGTTTTGTTGAGGATATTTACATCAATACTCAAGATATATTGGCAGGTAGTTTTCTTTTCTTGACGTGTCTTTGTCTGGTTTTGGTATCAGGGTAATATTACCCTTGTAGGATGAGTTCGGAAGGATTCTCTTCTCTATTTTTCAGAATAGTTTGAGTAGGATTGGTATCAGTTCTTCTTTAAGTGTTTGGTAGAATTCAGCAGTGAAGCCATCAGGTCCCAGGCTTTTCTTTACTGGAAGACATTGATCATGTTACTTGTTATTGGTCTGTTCAGGTTTTGGATTTTTTTCCTGGTTCCATCTTGGTAGGCTGTATATATTTAGAAATTTGTCAGTTTCTTCTAGATTTTCCAATTTATTGCCATATAGTTGCTCATAGTAGCCACTAACGATACTTCAAATTTCTGCAGTTTGAGTTGTAATGTCACTTTTTTCATTTCTAATTTTATTTATTTGCATCTTCTCTCTTTTTTCTTAGTCTGGCTAAAGGTTTGTCAATTTTGTTTAACTTTTAAAAAACCAATTTTGTATCTCATTGATATTTTGTATATTTTCATTTTATTTTATTTATTTCTGCTCAGATCTTTAGTATTTCTTTTCTTCTATTAGATTTAGGTTCAGTTTGCCCTTGCTTTTCTAGTTCTTTGAGATGAGACATTAGATTGTTTATTCGAAGTTTTTTTTCCTCTTTTTTGATGTAGACACTTATAGCTATCACCTTCCCTCTGTTTACTGATTTTGCTGTATCCCATGGGTTTTGGTATGTCGTATTTCCATTATCAGTTCTTTTGAGAAATTTTTAAATTTCCTGATTAATTTATTCATTAACCCACTGGTCATTCTGGAGAATATTGTTTAATTTCCATGTATTTGTATCATTTTCTAAATTCCTCTTATTAATTTCTAGTTTTATTCCACTGTGGTCAGAGAAGATGCTTGATATATTATTTTTTTTTTAATGTTTTAAGACTTACTTTGGTCGGGTGCGGTGGCTCATGCCTGTAATCCTAGCACTTTGGGAGGCCAAGGTGGGCGGATCACAAGGTCAGGAGATTGAGACCACCCTGGCTAGCATGGTGAAACCCCATCTCTACTAAAAAAAAAAAAAAAAAAGCCAGGCGTGGTGGTGGGCGTCTGTAGTCCCAGCTACTCTGGAGACTGAGGCAGGAGAATAGCGTGAACCTGGGAGGTGGAGGTTGTAGTGAGCCAAGATCGTGTCACTGCACTCCAGCCTGGGTGACAGAGTGAGATTCCATCTCAAAAAACAAAAAAAGACTTGCTTTGTGACCTAATGTATGATTATATGATCTATCTTTGAGAATAATTTTTTCCAGCAAATCATTTTTTATTGATAATAATTGTACATATTTATGGGGTAACTGTGATCTTTGATGCATGTATACAATGTGTAATGGTCAAATCAGGGTATTTAGGATATGTATCATCTCAAACATTTACCATTTTTTTGTGTTGGAAACATTTCAAATCTTCCTTTCTAGCTATTTTGAAATACGCAGTACAATATTGTTAACTCTAATTACTGTGCTGTTGAACACTAGAACTTGCTTTTTCTATGTAATCCAGCTCTTTAGACCCCAAAATCTTCCAAGCCACTGGTAACAATCCTGTTTCATTTAGCATAATGTTTACCAATCTTACCAATGTTTCTGCAAATGACAAAATTTCATTCTCTTTTATGGCTGTATAAGATTTGTGCTGAGAATAAAAAAGAATATGCATCCTGCAACTCTTGGATGAAATATTCTGTAAATATCTATCACATCCATTTGGTCTGTAGTACAGATTAAGTCTGATGTTTCATTGTTAATTTTCTGTCTGGACGAGGTATCCAATGCTGAAAGTGAAGGGCCGAAGTCTCCAGTTCTTATTGTATTGGAGCCCATCTCTCTCTTGTGTTCTAATAATATTCCCTTTATATATTTGAGTGCTCCTGTGTTGGATGCATGTATATTTAAAATTGGTATATCGTCTTGCTGAATTGACTATAATGACCTTCTTTGTCTCTTCTTAGAGTTTTTGTCTTGAACTTTATTTTCTCTGATATAAGTATAGTGAATCCTGCTCTTTTTTGGTTTCCATTGCATGGAATATCTTTTTCCATCCCTTTATTTTCACCCTATGTGTGTCTTTATAGGTGAAGTGTATTTCTTGCAGGTGACAGATCAATGGGCCTTTGTGTGTGTGTTTTAGTTTATTCAGCCACTCTATGTCTTTTGATTGAAGAGTTTAGTCCATTCACATTCAATGTTATTATTGATAAATAAAGACTTACTCCTGCCATTTTTAAATTTGTTTTCTGGTTGTTTTGTGGTCTTCCCTTTTTCCTTTCTTATATTTCTGTTTTTTTTCTATTGAAGATAATTTTCTCTGGTGATATGATTTCATTTCTTAATTTTTATTTTTTGTGTATTGTATGTTTTTTCATTTGAAATTACCACAAGGCTTGCAAATACTCTTATAACCCATTATTTTCATCTGATAACAACTTAACATTGTTTGTATCACCAAATAAACAACAAGAAAAACTAATAAAAAATTCACCTTAACTTCATGCCCCTGCTTTTTCACTTTTTGTTGTTTTTATTCATATACTATTGTGCTGACTTGTCTTGAAAAGTTGTTGTAGTTCTTCTTCTTAATATTTTTTGAGACGGAGTCTCACTCTGTCGCCCAGGCTGGAGCGCAGTGGCGCGATCTCAGCTCACTGCAAGCTCCACCTCCCGGGTTCACGCCATTTTCCTGCCTCAGTCTCCTGAGTAGCTGGGACTACAGGCGCCCGCCACCGCGCCCGGCTAGTTTTTTTTGTATTTTTAGTAGAGATGGGGTTTCACCATGTTAGCCAGGATGGTCTCCATCTCCTGACCTCGTGATCTGCCCGCCTCAGCCTCCCAAAGTGCTGGGATTACAGGCGTGAGCCATCGCGCCTGGCCAGTAGTTCTTATTTTTAATTGGTTGGTTGTTTAATCTTTCCACTTAGATAAGAGTAGTTGACATAGAACAGTTACAGTGTTATACTATTCTGTGTTTTTCTGTGTATTAACTGTTACCAGTTAGTTTGTACCTTTAGGTGACTATTTCTTGCTCATTAATGTCCTTTTCTTTTTAGTTGAAGTATTTCCTTTAACATTTCTTATAGGATGGGTCTTGTATTGATTACATTCCTCACCTTTTGTTTTTCTGGAGTCTTTATTTCTCCTTCATGCTTGAAAGATAGTTGCACCAGATATACTATTCCAGGGTAAAAGCTTTTTCTGTTCAGCACTTTAATATGTAATGCCACTCTCTCCTGACCTGTACGATTTCCACTGAAAAGTCTGCAGCCAGATGTATTGAAGCTCCATTATGTTATTTGTTTCTTTTCTCTCGCTGCTCTTAGGATCCTTTCTTTATCCTTGACTTTTGGGAATTTGATTATTTAATGCCTTGAGGTAGTATTCTTTGGGTTAAATATGCTTGGTATTCTATAACCTTCTCATATTTGGATATTGATATCTTTCTCTAGGTTTGAGAAGGTCTCTGTTATTATCCCTTTGAATAAACCTTCTACCTCTATCTCTGTCTCTACCTCCTCTTTAAGGCCAATAACTCTCAAATTCGCTCTTTTGAAGCTATTTTCTAGATTCTGTAGGCATGCTTCATTGTTTTATATTCTTTTTCTTGTGTTTCCTCTGTGTATTTTCAAATAACCCGTCTTCAAGCTCACTAATTCTTTCTACTGCTTGATCCATTCTACTATGAAAGGACCTTGATCCATTCTTCAGTATATCAATTGCATTTTTCAGCTCCAGAATTTCTGCTTGGTTGTTTTTCATTATTTCAATTTCTTGTTAAATTTATTTGATAGAATTTTGAATTCCTTCTCTGTGTTATCTTGAATTTCTTTGAGTTTTCTCAGTGCAGCTATTTTGAATTCACTCTCTGAAAGGTCACGTATCTCTGTTTCTCTGGTATTATTAGTCCCTGGTGCCTTATTTAATTCGTTTGATGACATTATATTTTCCTAGATGGTGTTGATGCTAGTAGATGTTCTTGAGTGGGCATTAAAGAGTTAGATATTGTCGTCTTCACTGGGATTATTTGCAGTCATCCTTCTTTCTCTATTATTATCCCTTTGAATAAACTTTCTACATCTCTCTCAACCTCCTCTTGAAGGTCAATAACTCTCAGATTTGCTCTTTTGAGGCTATTTTCTAGATTCTGTAGGCATGCTTCATTGTTTTTTATTCTTTTTCTTTTGTCTCCTCTGAGTATGTATTTTCAAATAACCTGTCTTCAAGCTCACTAATTCTTTCTGCTGCTTGATCCATTCTTCTGTTAAAGGACTGTGCCCCATTCTTCAATATACTAATTGCATTTTTCAAATCCAGAATTTCTACTTGGTTATTTTCCATTATTTCAATTTTGTTGTTAAACTTATTTGATAGAATTCTGAATTCATTCTCTGTGTTATCTTGAATTTGAGTTTTCTCAATGCAGTCATCACTGTCTGGGATTATTTGTAGTCATCCTTCTTGGAAAGGTTTTCTAGTTATTTGAAAAAACTTGGGGATGTGATCTAAGCTGTATCTGCTTTAGGGGGCACCCCAGGTCCAATAACACTATGGTTCTTGCAGACTCATAGAGGGTACTGCCTTGATTGTCTTGGGCAAGATATGGGAGAATTCTATGGAGGACAGAGACTTGTTCTTTTCCCTTGCTTTCTCCCAAACATACAGAGTCTCTGTCTGTGTTCTGGGCCATGTAAAACTTGAGATGGAGTGATACAAGCACCTCTGTAGCCACCACCACTATTACTGCGCTGGGTCAGACCTGAAACCAGTACAGTGCTGGGTCTTGCAAAAGGCCCGCTGCAACCACTCCCTGGCTAGTGCTTTTGTTCACTCAAGGCCCTGGGGCTCTACAACAGCAGTTGGAAAAGCCAGCCAGGCCTGTGTCCTTCCCTTCAAAGCAGCGAGTTCCCCTGGGCCCTGGGTGGGTCCAGAAGTACCTTCAGGAGTCAGAGCTAGTGTCAAAAACCTTAGAAGTCTATCTGGTATTCTACTGTATTGCAGTTGAGCTGACACTCAGACCACAAGATGCAGTCCTTCTCACTCTTCCTTCTACTTTCCAAAGGAACAGGAGCCTCGCCCAGTACCCACCACCACTACCCCTGGCCATGAGGAGTACTGCTAGACTGCCACCGATATTCCCTTAAGGGCCAAGGTGTCTTAAGTCAGCTTGTGGTAAATGTTGACTGGCCTGGGACTCACCATTCAAGGCAGTGGGCTCCCCTCAGGCCCAGGGCAGGTCCAGAAATGCTGTCTAGGAGTCAAGTGCTGGAACTGGGGACCCCAAGAGCCTGTTTGGTGCTCTAACCCCCTGTAGTGGTCTTGATACCTAACTAAAGTGCAAGACAAAATCCCCTTTCCTTTTCCCTCTGCTTTATTAAAGCAGAAGGAGCTTTGCCCCATAGTCATCACAGCTGGTAACATGCTGAGTCTCATCTGAAGCTAGCAAGCCTTAGAGGCTCACCAAGGCCCTTGATGTAGTATCTGGGTATTGCTGCTGGTTATTCAGGGCCCAGGGGCTCTTCAGTTAGCAGGTGATGAATGCTAGCAGAACTGGGTCCTTTCCTTCAAGTCAGTGGGTTCCCTTCTGGCCCAGGGTTGTCTAGAAATTTTGTCTGGGAGCTAGGGACTGGAATGGGTCCCTCTTGACTCTGACCAGTGCGCTATCCTGCTGTGGCTGAGCTGGTATTCAAAGTGCAAGACAATGTCCTCCCATCTTTCCCTCCCTTCTCCTCAAGCAGGAGGAAGGGGTTTCTTTTGAAGCCATGGGCTGCGCTGCCTGGGGTTAGAGGAGAGGTAATACTATGCCCCAGTTGGTGTCTCAGTATGTGGTATGCCCCCACAATCCACTGTCTTCACCCTAGGACTCACCTAGGAGTTTAGCTCTAGGACTTGCCTACAAGTTGCAGTTCTTATGGTGTAGTCAGCCTTTCAACTTTACTTAGAGACCAACAGCACTTTGGCTCTAGATGGTGAGGTTTGTGGGTACTCAAGTTCAGACCCCCAGGATTGGTGATTCCTCTCTGGCTAAGGGCTGGTTGAAATGCTCCCTCTGTTGGTGGGCATCAGCTGAGTTTGGTCTGGTTTTCCTTTCTGCTCTAACAGAACAGCACTGAATTCACTTCCTCACAAGTGCTATATTCTTCCTCCCACAGCACCTGGAGATGCTCTCCAAACCATGTTGCCACTGCTGAAAGTGGGGGAGGGATGGCATCAGTGGTTTAGGACTGGTTTTTCTATTTCCTCATTGTCTCTTTCAGTGATATGAAGTTAAAACAGGTACTGTGAGTGCTCACCTGATTTTTAGTTCTTACAAAAGTTTTATTTTATTTTATTTTATTTTATAGATAGTTTTTAGCTTAGTGTCCTTGCAGGGGAACTGATTGGTGGAGCTTTCTATTTCACCATCTTGCTTTACCTCCTGTTGTAGTTTCTTTTGCTGTGCAGAAGCTCTTTACTTTGATTAGGACCCATTTGTCTATTTCTGTGTTTGTTGAAATTGCTTTTGGGGATTTTGCCAACAGCCTCTGTGGAAAGCAGTCTGGAGATTTTTCAATGAACATAAAATAGAGCTACCATTTGACTTAGCAGTCCCATTACTGGATATATACTCAAAGGAAAATAAATAATTCTACCAAAAAGACATGCACTCATACATTTATTACTGCTTTATTCACAATAGCAAAGTCATGGAATCAACACAGGTGCCATCAATGGTAGATTGTATAATGAATACATGGTACATACATGTCATGGAATACTACATGCCCATAAAAAAGAACCAAATTATGTCCTTTGTAGCAACATGGAGGAAGTTGGAGACCATAATCCTATGTGAATTAATGCAGGAACAGGAAACTAAATACCTCACATTCTCACTTTTAGGTGGGGCACATATAGAAATAAATATGCACACACATGGACAAAAACAATTTGACACTGCCAAGGTGGAGGAGGTTGGTTGTGGGTTGAAAAACTACCTATCAAATGTCATTCTCACTACTTGGGTGATGGGATCTTTACCCCAAACCTCAGCATTATGCAGTATTTTCATGTAACAAACCTGCACATGTACGCCCAGGTCTAAAATAAAATTTGAAATAAAAAATTCAGTGAACTAGAAAATAGGCAAATAATGGAGAATTTTAATAAAGCCAAAGTGAATTCTTTAAAAAATCAACAAAATTTGATAAGCCACGAATTAAACAATTCAAAAAGGAGAGAGAACCAATTTGTAGGTTATTACTATATGTTCTGTAGTCATTAAGAGGAAATAAGAACTTCTTTGAGTTTTAGAAGTAATTAAGATGAACATTAAATAGGAATATTAACAACAGTATGAAAACACTTCCAACAAATTATATTAAGTGGCTAAATTTCTTGAAACACCAACAACAAAACTTAAGAAGAAATGTGAGTTAAATAATACTAAATCTATGCAACATTCTGAATTTCCAGAAGGTGAATTATACCAAATATTTAAGTGTAATATCAAACAAATGCTTCACAAAATAAAAGGGGAACACATTTTTCTAAACTTTTTTATGAAGTCAGCATTATGGATAACAAAACCAAATATATCGCAAAAAAAATCCTACAGACCAATATTTCTATAAACATAAGTTTACAAAATTTTTCAAATAGAATCCAGAAATACTTAAAGTAAAGCCAAGTGACCAGCTGAGGTTTATCATAGAAATGCAAGGTTGGCTTAATATTCAAAAATCACAGAATAAAGTACAAAATCATACGATCCTTACAATCCATGCAGAACAAGCGTTTTTAAAGAATAAATATCTGTTCATTATAAAAATTATCAGAAAACTATCAAGCATTATTAAATTGATAAAGACATTTAAGAAAAGCTTGTAACTAGCATACTTATTGGTGAAATACTGTATGGTATGCCCCTGAAATCAGGAACATGGTAAGGGTTTTCGCTCTTACTTTTTTTTTTTTTTTTTTTTTTTTTTTTTCCAATCCTGCACTGGAGATTACAGCCATTGCAAACCTGTTGTACTCCTAACTCTGTCTGCATCCTGGAGAACCTGCCTGATACAGTTGGTACCAAGACTGTTTTGAGAAAGCAGCCAGAAAAATAAATGGTTCTCCCTGCCTGATGAACAATGAGTACCCCCATCTAGGTGCTATGTAGGACAGAAATTATCTATGGCACACAATGGCAATGTAATTTCTTAAACTTTCACAAGGAAAATATTTTTGAACAAAATTCCCTTGGAGGGGGATCTGATGCTGATGTAATGATTCAAATCTTTGAAAGGGACAAGGGGAGAGTGAGAGGATGGAACTGGTTGGTTGGTAGTAAATTGCATCAATGCCCGACAGAGGTATATTGAAAAGCTTAGGTCAGTTAACAAACAATTAAAAACTTAACGCAAAGGTTATTGAGCTTCTTCAGAAGCTTACAAAGAGGTGTTTATCTCTTGCAGGAGAGAAGTGCAAATAACTGAAGACCAACTCGGGATTTAAAATCAGAGCTGCCTGCTGCAAAAATGATTGAATGCTCAACTGAGGTGTTTGTTATGACAAGGTCAGGACTTTGGATGGGAAAACCAGGGAACAGGACAGATAGAATAGGGACCACTGGATGAAGGTCCTTAAAGATACTGGTTCCATAAAGTTCTTTGAATCCTCAGAGCTTACCACATGCCCACTTCTCCCCTATAAAGAGCTAGTACTCTTCCCATTTAGAAAGACACTGCACAGGCCTTCCCTTGCAAGACAAAAGGAAAATCTTTCAGTATCTATCTCTTCTCTCCTCATTCCTAGAGTTAATTAACAGCATAAATGAGCCAGGCATGTAAATCTGGGAAGATTACAAAGAGATAATCTTCTTGCCTCCAAAGAATTTTAGAGAATTAACTAGAGTGTATCAACAGGAGCTAGGAGAATAGCCCTGAGACTAGACTTGGAGATTGCTTGATTGGGAGAGCCAGAACATAACACTTCATAAGGAATAGCTTATTGGCTTGGAGCATGCTCATGGGATTTAGGATTTTAATCCCATGAGAAGTAGGCCAGGTTACGGTGCAAACTCTTCCCTAGAGTGGCTTCTAGAAGACTGAAGAACATGATGGCCTACACAGAACAGAGGTGTCATGCATGAATTGCTGTGGCAGATGATGGCTAGAAGGGTTTAAAAGGTTCATGAAAGTGAGCATGCTAGAATACTGTTATGTGAAACCAGAGTACTCACAAGAGGTGTCCATGGACAGTCTGGAAGTCACACTATTTACCAAGGCCACCAGGAATGTGCTGGTAAGACAGTTGCCAGCATCATTAATGAGATTAGTGGTGGCTCTTTCCTGTAGGTCAGGGCTGACTGCAAGAGAGGTTGTTTCAGAGCCTCTTCGCTTGTTAATAGCAAAGGGTATGATGAGACCCCAAAGAAGTAGAAGCCAGGTTATGGTGTTTATCTGCCAGAAGCTAGGACTCCACAGCTAATGCAGTGATTAGAAAGGTAGGAATAGTGAGACTTAACCCAAAGAGAATTGTGGGGATAGTTAGTGGAACATGGTTTCCTACAGATAAAATAGGGTAGGCAGCTAATAAGGGTAGTGTTATATATTCTTGTTAAATATTGTTAAATTGTGCAAGAGAAAGCAAGAATAGATGAGCTCAGGGAGGTTTTCCTAGTAAAAAGCCATGATTTTGTTACCCAAATACCTGAGGCAGTTTTCAGACCCAGAAATCATTGACTAAAGAGGTGGAGTGTCTGCAGGAGGAAGCCTACAAAACCATAACAAATATATATTTGCCTCAAAAGACCCGTGGCTACTTACTTGGGTGAGTATACATAGGAGAAGAATGAATATCCAGACATTTTGAGGATTATTAGATATAGGATTTGAGTTGACATTGATATTTGAGGACAAGAAGAGTGGCACTGACCTATATTAAAGTACAAAGCTCTGAGGACCAAGTAATAAATGAAGTTTTGGCCCAAATTTGGCTTACAGTTGGTCTACTATGTCCATATACCCAGCCAGTGCTCACTGAATATATGAATGAGATTAACATCATTGGCAGTTGGAACAACTTCTACTATCAGTCCTTGGCTTATGTGGAAATGACAACCATAGTAGAGAGGGTTGTCCTCTTTCCATTGACTAAGGGACAAATAAAATGCAATATCCCATCCTGGTGGTATATGGGTTAGGGAGGTGATGGCAGAGATTAGTGGGGATATAGAATCTCAAGGATGCAGGGCTGGCATTTTAATCTGTTTGTGCTGCTATAATAAAATACCTAAAACTGAGTAATTTATAAAGAACAGAAATTTAATTCTCATGACTTTAGGGACTGGAAATCTAACATCAAGGCACTGGCAGGTTTGGTGTCTGGTGAAGTCCTGGTCTCTGCTTTCAAGATGGTGCAATGTTGCTGCCTCCTTGAGGGGAGATGGATTTTGTTTCCTGATTGGCAGATAAAATGAAAAAAAAAAAAAAAAAAAAGAGAGAGAGAGAAAAGTGGCTATGCTAGTTCCCTCTAGCCTTTTTATAAGGCACTAATCCATTTATGACTTAATCACTTCCCCCAAAGGCCCAACCTCTTAATAACACTGCAATGGATATGTTTCAGCACAAATTTTGGAGAGGAGACACATTCAAACCATAGCTGGTAACCACCAATCTATCTATCTTCATGAGATACATGCT
Source organism: Rhinopithecus bieti (assembly GCF_001698545.2). Lineage (NCBI taxonomy): Eukaryota > Metazoa > Chordata > Mammalia > Primates > Cercopithecidae > Rhinopithecus > Rhinopithecus bieti. The sequence continues at coordinate 395,033 of NW_016815023.1, read as the reverse complement.
TTTTTAGGTCTCACATATGAGTGAGAACATGCAATATTTGTCTATGCTTGACTCATTTCACTTAACATAATGAACCTCTTCCATCCATGTTGCGGCAAATGATGGGATTTTATTCTTTTTTTTTTATGGCCGAATAATATTTCATTGTGTATCTATACCACATTTTCCTTATCCATTCATCCAATGATGGGCACTTAGGGTGATTCCATATTTTGGCTATTGTGAATAGTGCTGAAATAAACAAGGGAGTGCTGGTATCTTTATGACATATTGATATCTTTTCTTTTGGATATATACCCAGTGGTAGAATTACTGGGTCATATGGCAGTTCTATTTTTAGTGTTTTGAAGAACCTCCATATTGTTTTCTATAGTGACTCTACTAATTTACATTTCTACTAACAGTGAACAAGAGTTCCCCCTTCTCCTCATTCTCACCAGCATGTTATTTGTGTCTTTTTGATGAAATTCATTCTAACTGGTTTGGGATGATATCTCACATGATTTTGATTTGCATTTATCTAATGATTAGTGATGTTGAGTATTTTTTTCATATGCTTGTTGGCCATTTGTATGTCTTTTGAGAAATGTCTATTCAGATATTTGTCTGTTTTTAAATGAGATTGTGTTTTTCCTATTGAATTGAGTTCCTTACATATATGGTTATTAATCCCTTGTCAGATGGATAGTTTGCAAATATTTTCTCATGTTTAAAAGTTATGTCTTCACCTTGTTGATTGTTTTATTTGAGAAGCTTTTAGTTTGACATAATCCCATCTGTCTATTTTTGTTTCTGTTGCTTGCGCTTTTAAGGTCTCCCAGAAAACATGTTTGCCTAGACCACTATCCTGGTGTGTTTCTTCAGAGCTTTTTCTACTAGTTTCATAGTTTAAGGTCTTAGACTTAATTTTAAGTGCATTTTGATTTGATTTTTATATATGGTGAGAGATACAGGTGCTGTGTAACTCTTTTTCAAATGGTAATTCGGTTTTGTCAGCACCATTTATTGAAACAACTTCCCTTTCTTCATTATATGTTCTTGGTGTCTTAGTAAAAAATGAGTTGGCTATAAATATGTTGATTTATATCTAGGTCCACTATTCTATTACTTTGGTCTGTGTCTCTTTTTAAACATATTAGACTGATTTGTTTACTATAGCTTTGTAGTATACTTTGAAGTCAGGTAGTGTCAGGCCTTCAGTTATTATTTTTTTTCTTAAGATTGCTTTGTTTACTTAGAGTCTTTAATGGTTCCATATAAATTTCAGGACTTTTTTTTTTTCATTTCTGTGAAGAATGTAATTGGTATTTTGATTAGACAGTTCATTGAATCTGCATATTGCTTTGGGTAGTATTTTAATTTTAAGAATATTAATTCTTCCCATCCGTGACTATAAGATATTTTCCACTTTTTGTATGTCCT
>NW_016815023.1:378324-390229 GCF_001698545.2 Rhinopithecus bieti | reverse complement strand
TTTTTTTTTTTTTTTTTTTTTTGGTGGAGTTTTTAATTTTTTCTACATATAAGATCATGCGGCTGGGCATGGTGGCTCACACCTGTAATCCCAGCACTTTGGGAGGCCAAGGTGGGTGGACCACCTGAGGTTGGGAGTTCGAGACCAGTCTGACCAACATGGAGAAACCCCATCTCTACTAAAAAAAAAAAAATACAAAATTACCCAGGCATGGTGGTGCATGCCTGGAATCCCAGCTACTCAGGAGGCTGAGGCAGGAGAATCACTTGAACTTCAGAGGCAGAGGTTGTGGTGTGCCAAGACCGTGCCTTTGCACTCCAGCCTGGACAACAAGAATGAAACTCCATCTCAAAAAAATAAAATAAAGTAAAATAAATAAAGATCATGTTGTCTGCGTACAAGGCTAATTTGGCTTCTTCCTTTCCAATTTGGATGGGCTTTATATCTTTCTCTTGCCTGTTTGCTCTGGTCCAAACTTTTAGTATTATGTTGAATCAAAGTGATGATGCTGTCTTATTTCAGATTTTAGAGAAAACTCTTTCAAAGGTTCTTCATTTAGTATGATGTTAGCTGTGGGTTTGTCATATATGGCCCTTATTATTTTGAGGTGTGTTCCTTCTATACTCAAGTTTGTTGAGGGTTTTGTCATTAATATGTCGAATCTTATTTAATAAGTTTTCAGCATCTGTTGAAATGATCCTATGTTTTTTGTTCTTGGTTCCGTTATTGTGATGCAACATGTTTATTGATTGGTGCACGTTGAGCCAGTCTTGCATCCTTGGTATGAATCACACTTAGTTGTGGTGAATGATGTTGTTGAATGCAGTTTGCTAGTATTTTGTTGATAATTTTTGCATCTATGTTAATCAGTGATATTGATGCCTGTAGTCTTTATTTTTTGTTGTTGTAACCTTGTTTAGTCTTGTTTTCAGGGTAATGTTAGCCTCATAGAAAGAATTTGACAGCATTTCTCCTCCTTCATTTTTTTGGAATGTTCTGAGCAGAATTGGTATTTGTTTATCTTGGAATTTGGTGGAATTCGGCAGTGAATCCATCAGGTCCTGGGCTTTATTTGATGGGAGACTTTTTATTATGGCTTCGATCTCATCACTCATTATTGTTTTGTTGAGGTTTTATTTTCTTCATGTTTCAATCTTGGTAGACTTTATGTCTCTGGGAGTTTATTTCTTCTAGGTTTTCCAATTTGTTGGCATATAATTATTCCTAATAGTCTTTAATGATTCTTTGTGTTCCTATGGTCTCAGTTGTTCTGTCCATTTACTTGGGTCTTCTCTCTTTTCTTGGTAGTTCAGCTAAATATTTTTTTTTCCAAAAATCAACTTTTCATTTCATTGATCTTCAGTATTTTTTAGATTAAATTTCATTTGTTTCTGCTCTAATCTTTATTATTTATTTCATTCTACTAATTTGGTTTGTTTTGCTTTTCCATTTTCTTGGGGAACATTGTTACAGTTTATTTGAAGCCTTTCTGTTTTTTTAAATGTAGGTGGTTATTGCTATAAACTTCCCATTTGTGCTGTCATTGCTGTATCCCATAGATTTTGGTATGTTGTGTTTCCATTTTCGTGTGTGTGTGTGTGTGTGTCTAGCTTCATTTACTCAACATAATGTTTATTAAATACATCTATATTGTTACAGATATCAATCGTTATTTTATTGCCTTAAATATTTTATTATGTAAATATATCACAGTTTATTCACTCTCATGATAATGGACATTTGAGTGTTTTCCCAAGCTTTGTTATTATAAATACATCTGCTAAGAACTTTCTTGTATTTGTCTTTTGGTGGACATAGACACTCATTTTTCTTGAATATATAGCTATGAGTGAAATTGCAAGATCAAAAGATAGATATATGTTTAGCTTTAGTAGGTACTTCCACATAATTTCCTGATTTTTATGTTGTCATGCCAGCTCTCTTTTGTCAGTTTTGCATGGTATATTATTTTCCATTCTTTTACTTTCAAAAGTCTGTATATTAATATTTAAAGTATATTACAAATAGCACATAGTTTGGTTTTGGGCTTTTAATTTTTCAAATTCAGTCTTCTATTTTTTTTCTGCTGTATACCTAAAGTCTTTTTTTTGTTTGTTTGTTTGTTTTTGAGACCAGGGGTTCACTGCATTGCCCAGGCAGGTATCAAACTCCTGGGCTCAAACAATCCTCCCACCTCAGCCTCTCAAATAGCCAGGACCACAGGCATGTGCCATCAGGCCAGCACACAAACGCACACTGTTTTTTAGTTGGAATGCAGTACATATTGTCTATTTACATTTAATGTAATTACTCATATAGTTAGGTTTAAGCTTACATCTTCTTATTTATTTTCTATTTGCTCCAATTATTCTTTATTTCTTTATTACTTTTTCATCTTATAATTACAAATATTTGTTTTCCAATTTTATCTTCTCTGCTAGTTTTTTAATTGTATCTTTTTACATTATTGTTTTAGTGACTACCCTAGAGATTGCAATAGATATCCTTGATTTATTATAATCTAACTTAAACTGATATATTTATCACTTCCTGAACAATGCTAGAGACTTCCAACAATTCAGTTCCATTTACCCGTCCTGCCGTTTGAGTTACTGTTGTTATATATTTTCCTTGTGTGTATATTCTAGACCCTACAAGACATGGTGGTTACTTAAAACAATCAATGTTCTTCGTATTTATTGTACTCACACATTTACCCTTGCAAGTGTCCTTCATTTGTTTTTACACTTATGTGTTTCTTTGTAGAATTATTTTCTTCAACCCAAAAACTCCCTTCACTGTGCTGAAAATAAATAGTTCAGTTTTTGTTTGTCTGAAAATATCTTTATTTTGCCTTCACTTTAAATATATTTTCACCGGTTATTTAATTCTAGGACTGCAAATGTTTCTTCTGTTTTTCAACTTTTTAAACATGCCATTCCATGTGTTCTGGCTTCCATGGTTTCTACTGAAAAATCAGACATGCTGGGTGCAGTGGCTCACGCCTGTAATCCCAGAACTTTGGGAGGCCAAGGCGGGTGGATCATTTGAGGTCAGGAGTTCGAGACCAGCCTAATATGGTAAAACCCCCCTCTACTAAATACAAAAACAATTATCTGGGTGGGGCCAGGCGCGATGGCTTACGCCTGTAATCCCAGCACTTTGGGAGGCCGAGGCGGGTGGATCATGAGGTCAGGAGATCGAGACCATCCTGGCTAACACGGTGAAACCCCGTCTCTACTAAAAATACAAAAAAATTAGCTGGGCGTGGTAGCGGGCACCTGTAGTCCCAACTACTCGGGAGACTGAGGCAGGAGAATGGCGTGAACCTGGGAGGCGGAGCTTGCAGTGAGCAGAGATTGCACCACTGCACTGCAGCCTGGGCGACAGAGCAAGACTCCATCTCAAGAAAAGAAAAAAAGAAAAGAAAAGAAAATTAGCTGGGCGGGTGGTGGATCCCAATCCCAGCTACTTGGGAGCCTGAGGCAGGAGAATCCCTTCAACCTGAAGGGGGCGGAGATTGCAGTGAGCCCAGATTATGCCATTGCACTTCAGCCTAGGCAACAGAGTAAAACTCCATCTCCAAANAGACTGAGGCAGGAGAATGGCGTGAACCTGGGAGGCGGAGCTTGCAGTGAGCAGAGATTGCACCACTGCACTGCAGCCTGGGCGACAGAGCAAGACTCCATCTCAAGAAAAGAAAAAAAGAAAAAGAAAAGAAAATTAGCTGGGCGGGTGGTGGATCCCAATCCCAGCTACTTGGGAGCCTGAGGCAGGAGAATCCCTTCAACCTGAAGGGGGCGGAGATTGCAGTGAGCCCAGATTATGCCATTGCACTTCAGCCTAGGCAACAGAGTAAAACTCCATCTCCAAAAAAAAAAAAAAAAAAAAAAAAAAAAAAAGAAAGAAAAATCAGACATTATTCTTATGTTCCCCTTTTAAGTATAATGTTATTTTTTTCTCTATCTACTCTTAAGATTTTCTTTACCTTTGATTTTAGTAATCTAACAACATGAAAAACTGAGGTGTGGCTTTCTTTGAATTTGTCCCACTTAGGGTTTGCTGAACTCCTTGAATCTGGAGATGGAGTCATTCATCAGATTGGAAAGTTTTCAGATATTATACTTTCAAATATTGCTTCTGCCCATTACTTTTATTCTCTGCTGCTAGAACCAGTTACATATCTCTGTTATATTCCGCTGTTTTCCATTTTTTGCAGGTATGTGGGCGTTAATTTGGATATTTTCTATTGACCTATCCATGAATTCACTAATTCTGTCTCTTGTTGTGTCGTCCGATTTGCTGTTAAACCCATTCAGAGAGTTCTGTTCTGGAAGTTCATTTTGTGTCTCCTTACAAATTCCAGTTCTCTGTCGAAATTCTCCATCTTTTCATCTACTTTCCATCTTTTCCTCTGTTGTTTAAAAAATAATCCTAATTATTTTAAAGTTCTTATCTGTGAACTTAAACAATTGGATCATCTTTGTTTCTGCTTCTATTGTTTGCTTTTTTCTATTATTAGTCACATTTTCCTTTCTCTTCACAGGTCTCCTCATTTTTATTGTATACTGGCCATATACAGTAACTGTATATACTGAATTAGATGTTTTCTTCCAGAAAACTTTTCCTTTTTTACTGTCAGGCAGAGAAGATTAAAGTTGATCACCTCAATCCATTTGGATTTAATCCAGGTCATAGGTAAGTGCAACTTTGTCAGATTCAGTCTGACATGTATTTTAGTATCAGTAATCTTAGAAGTGAAATCTGACATGTATTTATTGCAGACCACTCCCTCTGGCAATCTGTCTCCCAGGTACTGAGAGACTGCCGGAGAGTTCACTCTGCCTTATCAGCTCAGCACCAAACCTGCCATGCTAGCCGAGTTCTCAGCAAATGTTGTATGAGAGAAAAGAGCCATTTGTTTGATACTCCGTTATGTTCCAACCTGTCAAACCGACTGACATGCCCATGAACATTTCTACTGGTTTCTCCTTCCCTTAGTAGAATCCCTCGGCCTAGGTGATACCTGAACCTCATCTCGGACTCTGACTCAGCAAATTTCCTAATAGACAGCAACCTTAATTTACCTAATTGGGACTATTCATTCTCTGTAATTTTAGTTCATCTAGTCTTTTATGCTTCACAGCTATTTGATAACTTTAAAAAGTATATATCTGTGTGTATATACATACACACACACATACACACACACACACACACATATATATACACACACACATGCCTTCCAGTGTGCTGGGGTTGCAGACATGAGCCAATGTGGCCTGCCTATGTGTGTCTTTAATGTAAGGTAGATTTCTTGTAGGCACATGTGTGTATGTGTGTATATGTGTGTGTTAGGTTTTCACTCTGTCACCCAGGCTGGAGTGCTGTGGTGTGACCATAGCTCATTGTAACCTTGAAATCTTGGACTTAAGTGATTCTCTCGCCTTAGGCCCCTGAGTGGCTGGGACTACAGTCATCAGTCATGCGTCACTGCGCCCAGCTATCCATTTTCATTTGTTTCAGAAAAATTGTTAATTTTATTAGTTTCTTCATTAGCCCACTGGTTGTTCAGGAGCATGTTGTTTATTCCATGTGTTGGAGTAATTTCTGGGGTTCCTCTAGTTATTGATTTTTAGCTTTATTCCATTGTGGTCAGAAAATATACTTGATATAATGTCTACTTTTTAAAATTTGATGAGACTTATTTTGTGGCCTAAAATGTGGTCTGTTTTGGAGAATGTTCCATGTGCTGATGAAAAGAATTTGTGTTCTGCAGCGCTGAATGTGAAATACTCAGTAAATGTCAGTTAGGCCTATTTGGTCTAGTGTGTAGTTTAACTCAGAGGTTGCTTTGTTGATTTTCCACCTAATGATCTGTCTGCTACTGAGAGTGGAGTGTTGAAGTCCCCTACTATATTGTATTGCAATCTATTCCTCCCTTTAGATCTAGTGATGTTTGCTTTATGTGCTTGGGAGCTCTGGTGTTGAGTGCATAGATATTTATAATTGTTATATCCTCTGGCTATATTGACCTCTTTACCATTATATAGTAACCTTCTTTGTCTCTTCTTACAGTCTTAGTCTTGTAACCATTTTATCTCATGTATGTAGTTAAGCCTGTTAATTTGGTTTTCACTTACATGGAACATCTTTTTCTATCCTTTCACTTTTTGGTTTATGTGTGTATTTTTTTTTTTTTTTTTTTTTTTTTTTAAGAGATAGAGTCTCACTCTGTCACCCAGGCTGGAGTGCAGTGGTGCGATCTCAGCTCACTGCAACCTTCACCTCCCTGGTTCAAGTGATTCTCATATCTCAGCCTCCCAAGTAGCTGGCACTACAGGCAGGTACCATCATGCCTGATCAATTTTTATATTTTTAGTAGAGATAGGTTTTGCCATGTTGGTCAGGCTGTTCTTGAACTCCTGACCTCAAGTAATCCACCTGCCTCAGCCTCCCAATGTGCTGGGTTTGCAGACATGAACCAATGTGGCCTATGTGTGTCTTTAAGGTGGATTTCTTATAGGCAGCATATGGTTGCATCTTGTAAATTAGTGGTTACCAAACACCAGGAAGGGTAAGAAAGAGATGTGGATGAAGAAAGGTTGACTAATATGTATCTATATACTCAGATAGAAGAAATAAGACCTGGTGTTTGATAGATCAGAAGGGTCAACCCTACTGATCTATCAAAACGTTAAATAACTGTAACGTTAACTACAACGTTAATTACTATATTATATATAGTATTTACCTATAATGTTAAGTAACGTTAACTACTATAGTTAACATTAATTGGTTGTACATTTCAAAACAGCTAGAAGAGAATGATTAGAATATAACTAGCAAAAAGGAAAAATAAATATTTAAGGCAATGTGCATCCTAATTATCCTGACTTGATTATATGAATATATCAAATTATCACATGTAATCTGAAAATACGTATATATAATAGATTATATACATATCAATTTAAAAAAGCATAATCCACATTTCAGCTGATGGTTAATTTAGGACCACAACAGATGGTTGAGCAGATTGAGTACATCACTATTTTGGCCTCTACTAAAAAGTGAGTAGTACTTCCCCGAAGAGTATACCACCTAGACAAATACACCCAGTGTCCCCATCTACTAGCTCCTGTCCCCAGGAGTTCTGTCTGCATGTTTTCTTTACATCCACCAGAACATGGAACACAGCAAATCTTCAAATATTCAAATATTCACTCACACAGAATTAGTACCATACATTTTATCAAAGATTTTATGGAAGAGATAGCAGAAGAAGTTTATATCATATACCTTCAGTGAACATTTAAAAAATTACCCATTAGACATTTCTATTATTCTGCATACACTCTTCTGTTTTTCCACTAGTGGATGTATTTTGTCTCTATTTTTCCTACTCACACAGATTTTCCTCCTTTTCAAAATTCTGATTTTTTGAACCATTGTGACAATGCATTGTAAAAGGAAGTAAACATCCTCAAGTCACCATAGAAAGTCTTTATTACATCAAAGAGGTACAGATAGTGCTTGAATGTTTTCAGAGATAAAGTTGGGATGCTAGCAAAACAAATCAGTACCAAAAACTATTTATGTAGATAAACTATGAATATCTATGCTTATCAGTTGGCTTAGGTGACACAATGTGATAATGCCTATACCATACATTATAAACCCTTCCTTGCTGAATTGATGAAGTATGGTGCCCTATCTGTCTGAAACCTTCAGAGCTCATAAAATGCTAATAGTAGCATATGCGAGTCTTGAGAATTCCCACCAAGAAAACAGGATTGGGCTGGCAGAACTCTATTAAGGGATAGAATCGAGGCTTGTCCTCCCCACTGAAACATGGGCAGGTAATTTTAGGGTTAATCTCCAGACAAGTGCAATTTGTAGCTGAGGTCAGCTGAGAGGTGGCAGGTGAGAGTCAATATGAGGCAGGATCGGCTAATTTCCCAGCCGATAAATCCAGAAAGAGCCCCATCATACCTAATGCTTCTCAGGCAGCTGCTATGTAGGTTAATGACACGCGAAGGGGAAGACTGAGAAGCGTCCTTTCTTTTACTGCAACAAAGGCAGAAATCCAGTGAAAGTGGAATCATCCTTCAGCTCGGAACTACTGAGAGGCCCAGTAAGGTCTTTGGACCATTTGATGAAGCAGTGTTCAGTCAAACCCTGGACTTCTGCACAGAAGGAGATGGCTGTATGTTGGTTTAAACCCACACTACATTGTGTTTGCCACTTGTTCCTCTTACAAAGTCACGTTAGGGCACAATAGAAAAGTCCAGCAAAATATACCATCTTGAGCTGATTAAACCGTGTGCTGATAATTAGTGCAAATATGCAGAAATATTTTATTAGGCCTTTTAGTTACCCATGAGGCTAGTTCTAGCTAAGGGAAACCTCTCTTTCTCCTTTTAAGTGTGTTCAGATGACAATGAACCATGCCTGGCAGGAAGAGGAGACACTGCAAGTTTGTTTAAAGAAGAACACAGTTGCTGACTAGAGGAACATGAGTGACAAAGCTCTCCCTCGCCCTTCCACTTAGTTCGCATAGCTGCACTGCAGATTTGGACTCACTGACATACAAGAATATTAGAAGTATCCTCTGTCCAGTAGAGCAAGGCTCTTCTTGTTAGAATGCAATTTGTTGGCCGCTTAGAATCCAGTAATTCTTTCCAAAGATGTTGGCTGTGTTCACAGGATGTATTCTTTACTACTCTGTGTTTTATTCTTTGCTTCTCAAATCTGTATTTTTCTCTCCAGTTCTGTGGGTCCCTGAAGGGTTTCTGTTTGGCCAGCATTGCATTTAAGGCCGCCAAAGTAGTAATGTTATTAGTCCCAAATAGCATAAATTTTTTTTTTTGATTATGTGAGTAATGCCAGCTCATTGTTGAACATCTCCAAAGTATAAAAGGGTATTCTAAAATATGCCTATATTCCTACTGCCCTGAGATAAATCAATACAATCATGTTTTTCTTGTGGAATTTGTAGTAATTGGAAATGGGATAGAAGCTACTGACGCATAGAGAAAGAATCACAATGTCAGCAGAGCACCAGAAGAGGGATCAGTAACCTCTCAGCTGAAGAAACTTAGATCCTGTCTACTCAAAGTGTGGTCTATAGACCAGCTGCATTGGCATCACCATGAGATTGTGGGGAATGAAGAATCTTAGGTCACTTCTCAGACTTAATGAATCAGAATCTACATTTTCACAAGATTCCCAGGTGAATCTCACCTTAAAGTTTGGGAAGCACTGCTCTAGATGATCTGGTGGCCACAGTTGTATTGGATCCTGACAAATCTTCCTTCTGCCTTTTTGAGGCCTGATGGCATGCTATGTGTTCCTATATTTCCATGAATACTGGTTCAAGTTCAAGAAGTTAATCAGCAGAAGAGCTGGGATTCAAGCAGGTGTTTGCCTCCATAGTCCATCTAATTAACTATGATATTATATTTCTAGTAATTCTATCCAGGAACACAATGTTTTTCCATCAATTGAAGTTTTCCATTAGGTGTTACAAGAAAGTTTTATTCATTTTTCAAAAGAAAACATAGCAGATTATATTACCTATTGTAGGTCCGATTTAAATAACTGCTTTGGCTCCTGCAGAAACCAGGTGGATTCTGGAGATTGACTGTAGACTTCAATACAAACTTATCCAAGTGGTTCTGCTCATGCCTGCTATGTTAGACATGGTATCTATTTCTAGAGAAAATTAACATGACTAAAGGTTTATGGTATTCATTATTTTCTATTCCAATGATGAAAGAGGAGGATATGTAGTTCACATGTACACGGAACAAAAAATGCACATTTAGTCTTTTGTCCCAGGTTACGTTAACTCTTCCATGGTTTAATATTCTTAGGGAACAAAAACAATCATAGAATAAAAAATAGAATAAACTGGATGTTATTAAGGTTAAACTTTCATTCTTTCAAAGATAAGAAAATGAAAACTTGAGATGCAGAATGGGAGAAAATATTCACAATAATATATCTGACAAAGATCTTATATCCAGTATATATGCAAAACTCCTATATCAATAACAAGATAAACACTTCCTTACCCATGAAAAATTAGACACAATATTTAAAATGACAACCCACCAAAAAAGCTGCTCTTGTGTGAATAAACAAAAAATACATGAAGAGATGCTCAACATCATTAGTCATCAGGGAAATGCTAATTAAAAGCACAAAGAGATACCACTACACACCTATTACAAAACTGATAATACCAATTGTTGTTGATGTTGCAGAGCAATTGGAACAATCATACATGGCTGATGCAAATATGAAATCATATAACCACCTTGGAAAACTTGTAATCTCTTGAAATATTAAACATCTGACAAATGGGCCAAATAATTCCACCCCTAGGTATTTTCCCAAGAGAAATGAAAACATATGTCTACACAAAACTTGTTCCTAAATGTTTATGGTAACTTTATTTGTATTAGCATCAAACTGGGAAAACACTTGTTTGACACATACAGACAACACTAATCTACAGAGACAAGAATAAACTATTGGTTGCCTGGGGCTGGATTGGGACAGGGGAATGGATTACAAAGAGACCATGAAGAAATTTGAGAGAGTGATAGGAATGTTCTGATACTCATTATAGTGATGTTTATACAGCTTTATTTGCCTGTCAAAACTCATTGAATTATACTTTTTAAATGAATGCACTTTATTGTACATAAATTATAACTCAAAATTTATTTTAAAAAATTTTCAGCAAATTTCCACATCTTTAGGATAAAGGCCAGACTTCCTTGTTAGCCTAAAAATGCTTTCTTAATTCAGCCTCATAGCCAATGGCCCTTGTCTCAACTCCTGGCACTCCCCCATATAAAATACACACAGAGACTTGTATTTTCTGGCTGCATCATGCTGTTTCCACTTCAGTGTCCTTGTGCATCCTGTTCTTGCTGTCTAGACATTCTAATCTCCTTTTCTCTACCGAAAGAACTTTTACCAATTCTTCAAGCATCAGCTCATGCAGTGTCTTCTCCAGGAAATCTTCCATGGTTTCCTAGTGTGAGTTGCATGACTTTCCTGTGCTCCTGTGGTGCCCTGCACACAGCTCTCCTGTCCCACACTGAGTTGTTAATGTTGCCTTACTTCTCAGTCTTAGATTTTACATACTGTGACATTATAGTCATCTTTCTATCTTCAGTGTCTGGCAGTGAGTAGGTATTCAGATATTTAACAAACATTTGCTGAATATGCTATTACATGTAAAGAATACCGTTTCTGGCATTTACATTGTTCTTGTTTGTAAGTTCAAGGAAATGGGGCCATCTAAAAACTTCTGGAGTGAGAGGCAGCTATGTATGTGTGAATGTTATGTAAAATAAGGGGATTGATTTATGAACTCTGCCTCATTCTCCCATAGGCTTTCTTCCTGTACTGCAGAACTCTTCCATGCTTGATAAAAACATGAAATAGATAAAACCTAATTATGGTTCTCTTCTTGGAGGCACTGTCTTTTCAATGAATACTAAATCTCAAGTGGCCTATGGTTCTTAAGAGCACTCTTTCATCGTGCTGAAATGTGTCTGGCCTCCTGAATCTTCTCTCCCCAGGCATTACTTTTATTTCGTCTGTTTCTTGTCTATCACATTATGCACCATCCTTTTCTATTCTTGTTTGAAACCTCATGCTCTTCTTTAAAAATCTAGGTTGTATAAAAAATAATATTGAAATTTTAGGACTGATACATGGAAAGAGTGGTATCTCATTAGGCTGATAATTGAAGTAGTTTGGAACCTATCACTAATACAACTTTTAGGAACTTAACATTTGCATAGAATGGTAGTAACACATAACGTCTTCATGCCAAGTCTTTTTTTTTTTTTTTTTTTTTTTTTTTTTTTTTTTTTTTTGG
>NW_016815023.1:326893-378013 GCF_001698545.2 Rhinopithecus bieti | reverse complement strand
TTTTTTTTTTTTTTTTTTTTTTTTTTTTTTTTTTGCTGGACATGACAAACTTTAGACTTTCAGGCTTTGTTCTAGACTAGACAATGGTTGTAGAAGGAAAAGATGTTAAAATTGTATCTTACCTGTGCCTTTTACCCATAAACTTAAAATGATCTCTCTTCTTTTTCAAAATATGTGATATGTTTCTCTAACTGGTAGCCTCTGTTTTTCCCTCTCTCCTTCTACACCTCTCTGCCTTTCCTCTTTCTTTTCTACTCCCTCTCCCACCATCATCCATGAGAGCATCCTAATAAAGAGCTCTTAAAAATTCTGATGTACACCACTTTCTGTTGTATGGCTCCTTTTGAATATTTCTTTCTGAAAGGTAAAATAAAAGCAACCATAACAATCATTGTTAAGAATAACAATACTAATGATTGGTAACAACAATAAAACAATAGTGAATGTTAGTTTTATTTTACCTTCTTGAAGGGATGATGTGCATTCTACAACTCATTATTTTATAAAGTGCTCTTTTGATGAAGCATTGTAAAACACAGAAGTCATTCCTACCATTTTGATTAGCATTAGAGTAAAGCAATACTTGAGACAAACAGTGATGTGTGATTGTTTACTCTTTTTGTATTGTGAAAATAATCCATATGAGTTGATTCTAGAATAATACTGTGTTCAGATCATATCAGTGACTCATTTTTTTCCCTTTAAAAATAGTTTCAGATGAAAAGTTTAAAGCCTTTATTTTCTAGGACCGTTTTGAATGTTTCTTAAGCAACTCAATTCTCTGTATCGTAAATACACGCACAGAGTCCTGGTATTGTTTTTCGCAGTATTCAGTGCAGGACCATCTGTCAATCTATCACTCCCACTTGTGACAGAATATGGAAAGGTCAATGGAGTTGTCATTTTTATGACAAACTTGAACAATGCTTTTGCATTCATTAAATTTAGAATCTTTCCCAGCTGACAAACACATAAACTCCTTTTAAAGCAAAGGTAAAATATGCAATGGAAATACATTCACTTACACTACACATTTTTTAGGATGTTGAAAGTTATGTGTTCCATGCTTCATGAAAGAATTCTATTTTCTCGAAAGTTCAGTGGACTTCATAGAGATAATAGGTGACCACTTAACCTGCTCACGCTCACAAATATGCAAGATCTGTTTGCAGGAGTGAAATTATTTCTAAATTAAGCAAAGGAGGAAAATGTGGCACCAAAATAAAGTACTTTTCTGGCCATCTTGAATTCAGCAGCTGAAAAATCCTCATACATAAGATCAAGATGAAAAGGAAATAGTCTTTACCTGAACCATTGATTACTCAGCCCACCTGAAGATTAAACTGGGGATTCACTTGAAGGAGAAGAAGAATCTCGATGAGTAGATTAGATGAAAGGGTTTTAGGAGGCCAATCAGGTTACACGGGTTTAGTCACAGGCAAATAGACAGGGGTGACATATCTGTGAAGGAAAAACAATAGCGGCTTCTCTAGGACAAAGAGGAAGAAATGCAGTCAGAGACTCAGCTGTCTTATTGGGGCACAAGAAATATAAATTCATTAAAGGCAGGGAAATACAGGGCAAGTGACAATTTAATACTAAAAGTTACCAATTCACTTGTCAAGTCTCCATCAACTGTGCATATTTGAAGGTGGGTTATTCCTAGATGGAGGTTAAATTTTATGATACACTGATGCACATTATAGCTAATTTGTATTTAATTAAAATAATAGGTACATGCTTATTCATAACACATTTAAATTTTTTAAATTAAAAGGAATCACCTATTATACTCAGGTGTTATTTCTTTTACATTGAATAATAAAAACTGAAGTTATCTTAACATTTAATATTCAATTTGTTCTACTTTGTTTACTTAATTATCCTATTGTCTCAGATTTTTTCATTGGCATTTTCTGCTTCAATGAGTAGGGGACAAGCACTAACAGAAGTTCCTGAATTTTGGAAGAATGTCAGCAGTCTCTTTACCTCCCCAGGATAAATTAATTTTTTCTCTCTTTGTCCTTGTTTTAAATTCAGACCCTTGTTCTTCTCTTTGTGAATTATGTCACTGAACACTGAGAAGATGTGTTGCTTTTGCTCTTAGTTATGTTTCATTCAGCCAATATACACTCAGTGCCTAGGTGCTGCTCTAGGTTCTCATGAGAGAACAGATCAAGGAGATTCTATCTAAAGAGGGGAAGCCAAAAGTAAACACTAAGCACATTTTAGATATTTCTATCTGCAATGGAGACAGCAAAAGGGAGTGATGTGGGGAAGTGACTGGATCGGGGGTGGGAAGTCTAGATTGAGAGACTAAGATTTCTCTAAAGAAGTAACATTTGGGTTGACTTTTCCAGGCACCCAAAAGAGCAAGTGTAAAGGACCAAAGGTGGAATGACTTGGGTTTGACAAAAGACAAGGAAAAAGTCAATGGAGTTAAATAAAGGGGTTAGTAAGACAATGTCAGAAAGGCAGGGGTCAGATCATGAAATTACTCATAGGGCATAAAAAAATTTAGATTTTATTGTAAGCACAGTGGAAACATCACACTTTCTTGCTGTGGGGAGGTAGTGCTTAGCTTAATTAAAACTGTGATCTAATTTTTTTTTAATGATCTAATTTTTTAAAAAAGATTGGGTAGAGAAAGGCAAGAATAGAAGCAAGGAGATATACTGGAAGTGACTGAGTAATTCAGGGGAAGGGCAATGGAAGTTTGCATCATAGGAGATAAAATTAAATCAAGTAGGGAGCCCTTGCATGGATTTCCATCACCTGAAAGCAGAGTAGGTAGTTACCTACAAAATTTAGTTTTAATGCTCATAGTTATGGTCAATGAGTATTCCTCTTTCTCTTACAGATTACAATGGATAAAACAACACCTACCTTTAGTTGTTTGTTGCTTGGACTAAATCCTCCCTTTTGAAATGCAAATAATTTTCTGAGAAATGTTATATTAAAACATTAGAGTAAATTCAATAGTCAAGCATTTCTTGCATACCATGGAAGATCTTCACCAGAACAAAAGCAGCTTGTTTAGAAGGGCAAGAAATACACAGAGGAACACATCTAAGAATGTAGCATTGCATGTTCTTGATTCATTGCTTTGCAGACACCACTTGTATTAGATTTTTCTGCATCCTCTCCATTATCGCATTACATCTTGGTTACTGAGAAAATATTTGTTATATTTGTTGACAAATATTGCTGCACTCTCACCTTAGTGTAACAGTCCAATTCTGCCATGTGATGAACACACATGGCTTTTTCAAGAAGTCTACTTTTGGATGTTCAAATTTACACATGATGAAACACTAATTTCTTTTTCTGAAGGGCAATCAAAGACAATGATGTTTTGGGAGATTGGTTTAAGTTGAATCCCTTTGAATCTCAGCATATAATATTGGCCAACCTGCCATATATTAAGCAAAGTGTCATTTTATGAAGCACAGCTTGCAAGAACAAATTCCACAATGAGAGATGCAAACATCAGTCAAAGGCAAGGATTCTGGTATCACTAAGCATCCATTAAGGGCAGGCATTTAAGGTACCCTGGCGAATATAAGGCCTTAGGGAGACTACATATAGACATATAAAATTGCAAAAGATGTTACATATGATTTTGTAAAATGGGTGACAAACGTTGCTAAAAGGGTTCAGAAGAGTTCAGGGGAGTCAGGGGTGATTTAAAGAGGGTCAGACATGCTTTCCTAAAAACTGTAGTGCTTTAACTGGATTCCAAAGGATTGAAGTTGTTTTCCCAGAGATGGATGATAAAGAAGCATGACAAATGAACCATCAAAATTAATAAAACTGTTGGCCTCTACAGTGTAAGCAATAGGAAAAGCAATATGGTGGATCCTACAGACATTCCTGGAGGGAAAGTTTGAGTACCTAGTGCATTTAGGAAGCCCTTTAAAACTGAAAAATATACCAAGCCTATACCCAGACTTCTAGACAGGGTGATAGAAGCATCCTGTTAACCTTCTCTTCCTTGATTAGTAGCAAAGTAAGTGCACAGAACAACAACAGGCTGCTGCAAGCTGAAGAATGTCAAGGTAAGGCAAAAGGAAGGAAACACTGACCATTGCATTTCTATGTTAGAAGGTATGGGTACTGAAAGTAATGGCTTATCTTTGCTTTCCTTCTGTTATTAATTGTTTGGATTCTAAGTTACCTAAAAGAAATAGACAGTCAGCTGGGCACGGTGGTTCATGCCTGTAATCCCAGCACTTTGGGAGGCCGAGGTGGACGGATCACGAGGTCAGGAGATCGAGACTATCCTGGCCAACATGGTGAAACCCTGTCTCTACTAAGTAGAAAACATTAGCTGGGCACGCCTGTAGTCCCAGCTACTTGAGAGGCTGAGGCAGGAGAATTGCAGAATTGCTTTAACCTGGGAGGCAGAGGTTGCAGTGAGCCAAGATCACGCCACTGCACTCCAGCCTGGCAACACAGCAAGACTCTGTCTAGAAAAAAAAAAAAGAAAGAAAAAGAAAAAAGAAAGAAAAAATAGACAGTCCATGTAATTACACTGTTAAAGAGAATCACAAACACTTTTTACCTTGTGGCATAATTATTTAAGCATAGATGCAAAATGCAAAAAAGTACATGTTTTCAATTGTCTGTGTTTTGCTGACTATGTTTGGCAGTACTTTTTTATGTTTAGCCTGGTATAAATTACATTCTTTTCAGGATAGTTTCTTGTTGTAGTCTATAAAAGGGAATGGGTGACAAATGGTCAGCTTACTCCATATCAGAATGGATATCTTTTACTTTTTAAGTCTTCCATAGTTTTTTTTTTTTTATTTGAATACAGCACATGTAATCAAGTTTTATTCTAGTCTTTAAAAGCAACCAATGTAAAACTGTGTATTGGGGCAATTTAGATAAATTATATACTGGTGAAACAAAAACACATACTAATATTATTTTAATGTTTGGGAATTGGAAGTGTTAATTGCTATTGCATAAAACACATTCAAAATGTTGCTATTCTAAACCAGAAGGTGTTTATTGGTTTTACTATGTGGAATTCAACTGAAAAGACTACACTGGTTAACAAAAAATAACTCATATGATTCATGACTTTATAAAATAATATATTTCTTTAGGAGAATGTTAAATGCATAGAGCAACAATGGCAAGCAAGGGCAAGTAGATATAATATAGGTAGCTTATTTTCATTTTATGTAATGTATTTTGGTTTTACCAAAACCAAAATAAAATAATACCTCCTCTTTTAGGAGTAGCAGGTGTACTTATTAAAAGAAACATAAAGCAAATAAATAGATTTGGAGAGATGATGTAACTCTAAGGAAAATAAAATATGTACCATTTTCTTTGTTATTTATATTTCATAGTAAGATTTAAAGAATCTAGTGTATTCTTATTTTTTTCTAGAAAGAAATTTACATTTTTAAAAATTATGGCATTCAAATATTTAGCCTTTTTTGAAACACAACAACCAATGCACTCTGTTGAATATTTCATTGAATATGGTCCCTACTGATTGACTCTTGAATAATTGCTAACTGGAATGGATTGCAAAAGAAAGAAAAACATATATGTACACTATCCCTATTATTTCAACAAAGAAAAGACAAATTTCAGTGAGAATAAAAATTTGCTTCCTGTCAGTCAATGCAATCTTTCCTTTTCGCTTTTTTAGCTGCTGTACTATACTTCGTGGAGGAGTACCAATGAATGACAGTTTCTTCTGTTCTTCTTATAAACTCTTGTTACCCTAACTCCATTTATTCTCTGCTCATGTACCTGGTGTAAAATATTTGATGAGCCTGAAACAGATATGGAACCACCACATACGAATCATGAGTGCAGTGATGACAACTATGCCAAAGGAATTCTCTAAAGATAATTCTCCTCAATGTAACTGTCCATCTACAGTTCTGCATGATCTGGAGAGATCTGCCTAATGAAATGACTTCATTTGAACTGAGTGGCATGGGCTTATGTATGAGCTAAGAGTTGAAGTAGATAATAATCATAGTTAATATTTGGTGGTTGTTTAATATGTGATGAGTACTGTTATAAAACTTACATATGTACACACACACTTGTTTAATGTTAACCTTATGGTATAGGTATGATTACTAACCCCACTTTAGAGATGAGAAAACTGAGCACAGCTAGATTAAATACCTTGCCCAATTTCACATAGGTACTAAGTAGCAGAGATAGAACTGAAACCCATTCTATCTGGCTGCAGAGCCATTGTTGCTAACCAGGATGCTACTTTGACTATTTTGGTGAGCTCTAGGCTCTTTCTATTTCTAAAATTATAAAACCACAATACATGCCTTCTCCTTTGATAACTCAATGAAGAAGTATCTCTCAATAATAAAAGGATATGACATTGGGAATATGTCTTTAATGTAGGTCTGGAAACATATCTAGCCAATAATGAGGGTTTGAAAATGAAAAGAGATGACATTGCAACTTATTTTAGTACATTACTTTAGTTAGGATTTGTTAGTTTTCAATAACCCAAGGTAAGGATGATTCATTATTCACACTCCAGGACAACCTATACTAAGAAAGTATTTGTATGTTTGTTGATATCTGATATGAATCAAAATATGTATAAAATTAAGTACTTTAGAGTAAATGCCTGTAAATTTGCAACTAGGTGTTGACTTTATCACTGTGAACATTGCCAAATTACTAGTAATATTATAACATTACAGATTTAAAAATTTCTTGAGCTGTGGCTTCAATAACATTTTCATTTATTGGAGTTTATATAACATCCTCAGAAGCTTTAAAAAATGATTTGCAAACAGCTTGGAAATGTTCTAGCATTTCAGTGAAGTAAAAAGCATATATATATATGTGTGTGTGTGTGTGTGTGTGTGTGTGTGTGTGTGTGTCTGTCTGCATAACTAAAAACAAGTAGTATGTTCAATGTCACTGAATAAATTGGAATTAGGGTGAAGAATACTTATACAAATGCTTTTCACAGCACTTCTCTTGAACCACAGTAAAAGCCTATGTTAGGACTATGCTCAAGTTAGCTTCTCTAATTTACCTTCCTAGGCAGAAAGCCACTAATTTGCACTAACAATTAGCAAATTAGCAGCATGAAGAACATCCTCATTTAAATGATAGGCAAAGAAAAATGTGCCACAAGTGATAATCATGAGAAGCAACTGAAGAGATGAGGAAATCTATGAGATGGCAGTGTTATTAAACTGGCTGTTTTGATATTGGAAGACTCATGAAAAGAAGAAAGCCAATGCCCTAAAAAGTTTCCAAATTATCCAGCAACATGAAGATGAACTAATGTATATGAGATTGGAAAACAGGAGATCTTTGTTCATCTTGTTGAGAGGAATTTTAGTTGAATTGAAGAGACGGAATCTAGATTGCCAGAGTTTTTAGGAAGTAAGAAAGAAGGTGTAGAGAGTAGAGCTGACTCAGATTTTAATTAATCAAATGCACACAAACTTGAAAATTAAACTGCAGACTTATAAATAA
The DNA here is from genome assembly GCF_001698545.2 of Rhinopithecus bieti. Lineage (NCBI taxonomy): Eukaryota > Metazoa > Chordata > Mammalia > Primates > Cercopithecidae > Rhinopithecus > Rhinopithecus bieti. The sequence goes on along the minus strand of NW_016815023.1, from coordinate 370,516 downwards.
CTCATGGGTCAAAGAAGAAGTCACAAGAAAAATTTGAAAATATTTTGAATGGAATAAAAATAACACATCTAAACATATGAGGGAGATAGCTGACAGTGCTTACAGAAATTTATAGCTTTAATGGAAATATAAGCAACAAGGACATATCTGAAATCAATTCTCTGTTTCTACCATATGAAATTTAAGAAAAGCCCCCAGAAAAAACGGTAATAAAGATCAGAGCAGAGGCTGATTATGGTGGCTCAAGTCTTTAAGACTGAGACTGGAGGATTGGTTGAGGCCAGGAGGTCAAGACCAACCAGAGCAAGATAGCAAGATTGTCTTTACAAAAAAATTAAAAAATTAGTCACGTGTGGTGGCATATACCTGTAGACCAAGCTACTCAGGAGGATAAAGAGGAAAGATCACTTGAGCCTGGGAGATGGAGACTGCAATGAGCCGTGCTCGTGCCACTGCATTCCAACATGTGCGATAGTTTAAAACGTGTCTCAAAATTTAAAAAGTATTTCAGAATATTAAAAATAAAAGATCAGAGTAGAAATCAATGAAATAGAAAATGAAAAGAGCAATATCAATGAAGCTAAAACTTGGTTCTTTGAAATATTAATATTGGTAAACCTTTAACTAGAATGACCAAGAAAATTGAGGAAATTATTTCCTAACAAAGTACTGTTTGCGAGCCTAGTCCTGCAAAATATATAAATAATTATACATTATGACCAAGTAGAACTGATCTCAAGAATGCAAAGTGAGTTTAACATAAAACAATTAACAAAATATTCCATGTTAATAGAGTGAAGGATGAGTACTACACGGTCATTCAAAAGGTGTGGAAAGGTTTCTGGCAAAATCTAGCACCTAATGTTGCATATGCTATGTTAAAGACTGATTTTTTTTTCTATAAGATGAGGACCAAGGCAAGAATGTACATTTATACCATTTTTATTTAACATTATATGGGACACAAGGGCAGAAGAAGGCATAAATGCATCCAAGTGGACAAATGAAGAGATAAAACTATCTTGATTCATCGATGGCATATTTTTGCATGTACATTTGGATTTCAGAAGAAATCCAACATTAAAATTAATAAACAAGTTTAGCATATTTGTAGGGCACAAGATCAATTTATAAAATCATTGTGTTTCTATATACCAGCAATGTATTTTCAGAAAATGAAATTAAGCCATCCCATTTACGATAGCACCAAAAAGAATAATATGCTGATTAATAAATAGATGTACCATATGACCCAGCCATCCCACTACTGGGTATATACCCAAAGGATTATAAATTATTCTACTACAAAGACACATGCACACGTATGTTTATTGCGGCACTATTCACAATAGCAAAGACTTGGAATCAACCCAAATGTCCATCTGTGACAGACTGGATTAAGAAAATGTGGCACATATACACCATGGAATACTATGCAGCCATAAAAAAGGATGAGTTTGCGTCCTTTGTAGGGACATGGATGCAGCTGGAAACCATCATTCTTAGCAAACTATCACAAGAAGAGAAAACCAAACACCGCATGTTCTCACTCATAGGTGGGAACTGAACAATGAGATCACTTGGACTCGGGAAGGGGAACATCACACACTGGGGCCTATCATGGGGAGGGGGGAGGAGGGAGGGATTGCATTGGGGAGTTATACATGATATAAATGATGAATTGATGGGTGCTGACGAGTTGATGGGTGCAGCACACCAACATGGCATAAGTATACATATGTAACAAACCTGCACGTTATGCACATGTACCCTAGAACTTAAAGTATAATAAAAAAAAATAAAAAATAAAAAAAATAAATGCAACAGAAGAGGTTCCAGACTTTCATACTGAAAACTATAAATCGCTTGAGAGTAATAAAAGAAGATCTAACTAAAAGGAAAGGCAAAGCATTTTCATTGATTGTTATGCATATTCATTGGTATGTTTTAATGACAATACGTCCCAGTTACCAATGGATTCTAAGCAATTCCTATCAAAGTCTTGGTAAGCTTTTCAGCAGAAATTGAGATGATTAGAAAATTTATATAGATATTCAAAGAGCTGGAATAGCCAAAGCAGCTTTCAAAAAGAAGAACAAAATTTGAGGCTTACATTACCCAATTTTAAACCTAAGCTAAAGCATTCAAGACAGTGGGATATTGGTATAAGAAGAATCAGATAGACTGTGGGTCAACAAACTAATACCTGTGGGCCAAATATGTCTGACTTCTTCTTTTTTTTTTTAAATAATGAAAATCATATTGGAACCCAGTTATGCCCGTTTATTTACATTTTATCTATGGCTGCTTTACACTGCAATGACAGATTTGAGTAGTTGTAATTGAGATCACATGGCCCACAAAAGCCTAAAATGTTACCTATCTGGCCAGTTTACTTTCCTCTGATATTGATAAATAGAATAGAATTAAATGTTCAGAAATCCTTATATTTATGTCAACTGATTTTTAAGAAATGAGTCAAGACAGATCATGGTGATTATAGTGGCTCAAGCCTTTAAGACTGAGACTGGAGGATTGGTTGAGCCCAGGAGGTCAAGACCAACCTGGGCAACATAGCAAGACTGTCTTTACAAAAAAATTAAAAAATTAGTCACGTGTGGTGGCATGGACCTGTAGACCAAGCTACTCAGGAGGCTAAGGAGGAAAGATCATTTGAGCCTAGGAGACGGAGACTGCAACGAGCTGTGCTGGTGCCACTGCACTCCAATGTGTGTGGTAGTTTAAAAAGTGTCTCAAAATTTAAAATTTGGAAAACAATACATTTTCAACAAATAGTTCTGGAACAATTGCATTTCTGTGTGTGTGTGTATATATATATACACATATATACACATATACATATGTGTATATATATACATATACACATATATATACATATATATACACACACACAGGACTTGCGAATATTTAGACCCTTACCTCACACCATAACACAAACTAACTCAAAATAGATCAATAGAGCATAGACTTACATATACAATCTAGTACCACAGAACTTCTGAAAACTTTGGTTCGGCAAGGAGTTCCTACACATATGTAGCCAAAATATCCACAAAAAGAAATATTGATAACTTGAACTTCATCAACATTAAAACTTAAAATCTTTTGCTATTCAAGACTAGGAGAAAATATTTTCAATATATATCTGACGAAGGGCTTGTATCCAGAATATCCAGCATATATAAAGAATACTTACAATGAAACGATAAGAAAATAAACAAACGATTTTTTAAAAAGGGACTAAAGATATTAAGAGGCAAATAACCCATGAAGATATACAAATGGTTAATAGCTATGTTACTAAATATGCTCATTTTGATTAGTCATTAGGGAAATTATAATTATGAAAATTGAAACCACAATCAGATACCATGAGACACTCGTTATAATGGCTTTAATCAAAAGAAGAAACTACTAAGCGTTTACAAGGATATAGAAAGACTAAAAAGATTATACATTGTTTATGGGAATGTAAAATGTCAGAGTCATTTTGGGAAACAATTTGGCAATTTCCTAAAAGTGAAACATATACCTACATGTGACCCAATAATTCCATTTCTATGTTTACAGAAAGGAAATTGAATCATATGCTCACACAAAGACTTGCCAATTAATGTTTGAAGCATGAAACATTATTCATAATGTATTCCAACACTGGAAAGAGTGCAAATGTTGACTAACCAGCAAATGGATGAGCAAACTTTGTATTTCCATACAAGGGATAAAAAGGAACAGATTTACTGATACGTGCGATATAGGGATGAACCTCAAAAACATTAGGATAAAGAAGCCAGGCACAAAATACTATATATTTTATGATTCTGTTTATATGAAATGTCAAGAAAAAGCAAAGATACATAAGCAAGCTTTCAGAGTGATTATGATGTTTGAGAATTGGAGTATAGTGATAGTTGCTAAACTATACATTTAAAAAAATTCACTGAATTGAACAGTTACAATGGGTGAATTTCATGGTGTAGAAATGATAAATCAATACAGGTGTTAAAATAATCTTTTTTTAACTTTTGAAACATAGATTATGGATTTCAGGCATTTTTATTACATAAATTTAGAGCTCTAAATGATACCTAAAGAATTGTATACTTATTTTTTATTGAGGTAACATTTATACACTGTCAGTTCTGCTATAATGTTATATATGTGCTCCCCAAATTACTGTGCTATGGAAAATTGCCCAACAAAACACAGTGCTTATGGGAAAAGTGGGTTGAGGGGAATATATCAGTGACATAAAAAATGACATGAACTTAGATAAATGGTAGCAAAGTTTTACATGTATTAAATGGACATGATAAAAATAAATGCTATAATATATATGATGCTTTAAGTTTTTAAAAGACCAGGCATTTGCTTGTGGAAGTGTACTTCTGAAGGGTTTAGCTTACAAGTTATTGTGAAGTGGTGGAAGGTGGGTATATTAGTTTCCTAGGGTTGCTATGACAAATTAATACCAACTGGGAGGTTTAAAACAACAGAAATTTATTCTGTCATACTTTGGGAGGTTAGAAGTCTGAATTCAAGGTGTTGACAGTTGTTGCTTCTTCTGAAATTTCTTGGGAAGAGTTCTTCCCTGTTTTGTCTAGCTTCTGATGCTTGCTGGTAATCCTTGGTGTTTCTTGACTTGTAGACGCATCACTATAATGTCTGCCTCTTTCTTCACATGGTCTTCTCCCTTGTGACTCTGTGTCTTTGGGTCCAAATCTCCCTTTTATGAGGACAACAGTGACATTGATTTTAAGACTCACCCTAATCTAGTATGACCTCACTTTAACTTGATTGCATTGGCAAAGACCCTATTTCCAAATACGTTCATATTTATAGGTTCTGAGTGGGCATCAATTTTGAAGGGACACTATTCAATCCAGTACAGTGGGTTATTTAAAACTGGACAGAAAGTTGTAACACTAAATGAGCATTGGAATGTCTTACAACACACACAGTGAACTAAAATAGTTGCTAGATGTTTGAAATGTATGTTTGTGCATTATTTATCTCATTTAAGCTTGGTGAAATTTTTGGCATGCAGCTATTTTTTTTTCCACAGGCCAAATCCTGCACAAGCAAACACAAAATTCCATTCTGATTAATTGGAACAAATTTATGTTTTCAAAATAAGTGTTATAACAGAACTGATTGTCAATAGAATGTATAATTTTTAATCACACTGTTCAGATGTTGACAAATGCATAAACTGTGTAATCCACACCTTCCTCAAGATAAAGAAAAAATTCAGCAGCCTAGAAAATTCTCTATTGCTTCATATAAGTTGTTCTTCACTATAGGTTTGTTTTACCTACTCTAGAACTTCATATGAATGGATTATGTAATGTGTACTCTTTATTGCATAAAGGCCAAGCCTCCTTTATACAATATCATGTGTTTTGGTCCACCCATGCTGTTATATCACTCTTTCCCTCTTTATATTCTTTTACTGAAGTAAAATTTTTATAACATAAAATTTACCATTTTAACCATTTAAAAATAGATTTCAGTGGCTTAGTACATTCACAGTGTTGTGCAACCATCACCACTCTCTCATCCCAGAATATTTCCATCTCCTCAAAAAGAAACCTTACACCAGTTAAGCAGTCATTTCCCATTCCCGCCTAATCACAGCCTCTGGAAACCACTAATCTACTTTCTATCTCTATGAATTTGCTTATTATGGATTTTTATATAATAGGCATAATAAAATATGTGACCTTTGTATCTGGTTTCTTTCACTTAGCATAATGTTTTCCAGATTTGTCCACATCATGGCTGTATCAGTACTTCATTCCTTTTATGATTAAATAATATTCCATTGTATCGATATACCACATTTTTTATCCACTTATCAGTTGAGGGACATTTGGACTGTTTCCACTTTAGGGCTACTGCGAATAATGCTTCTACGAACACTTATATTTAATTTTTTTTGGAACACATATTTTCAATTCTCCTGGGTAGTGGTTAACAGTAAAATGTCTAGGTCATATGGTAATTTTATATTTAAGTTTTGGAGGAAATGCCAGACTATTTTCCAAAGCAGTTCTACTTATTTTACATTCCCATCAGCAATGTATGAGAACTCCAATTTCTCCACATTCTCACCAACACTTTTGAAAAGTTACACTGTGTGTGAAGTGATATCTCATTTTAAAAATTTTCATTTCCCTAGTAACTACTGATATTAAGCATTTTGTTGTCCATGGCTATTTGTCTATCTTCTTTGAAGAAACGAGGACTGAAGTAATTTGTTGGCTTTTAAATTGGCTTCTTTGTCTTTGTGTTGTTGAACTGTAAGTATTCTCTGTATATCCTAAATACTACATCCTTATCAGATATAACATTTGCAAAATATTCTCCTATTTTGTGAGGTTTTTTTCACTTGGTTTCTTTATAGTGTCTTTTGAGATACAAAATTTTAACTTGAATGAAGTTCAATTTATTTTATTTTGGTGGTTGTGTATTTGGTGCCGTATCTCAGTGTGTATTGCAATATTCAAGGCTATGAAAATTGATCAGTATTTATTTTACTAAAATGTTGTATAGTTTTGACTCGTATTTAGGGCTTTTATCCATTTTGTGTCAATTTTGTGAATGACATAACATAGGTGTCCAACTTAATAATTTTATATGTGGGTATCCAGTATTCCCAGAATTTGTTGAAAAGGCTATTTTCCCCATTGAATAGTTTTGGTGTCATGTCAAAATCAATTGACCATAGATTATGATGGGTATGTTATTGGACTCTCAATTTTATTCTCTAACCTATATGACTTAGTATCTTATTGTTTTGTTACTGTAGCTTTATGATACGTTTTAAAATCAGGAAGTGTAAGTCCTCGAATTTTGTTCTTGTTTTAAAGATTCTTTTGGGTATCTGAGTTCCTTTGCAATTCCTTAAGGATATTAAGATAATATTTTCATCTTTGCAAAACTAAAAGTTGGATTTTGATAAGGAATGGATTGAATCTGTACATTTTCAGTCCATTAATTATCCATAGAACTCAAATTAATAGACATTTTCAAGACTCTGGTATATATATATGATGTGTACCTAATGAAGGGTGAAAATTCAGGCAATCAAATGGAGTTTTACATCAAATAGGAATTTTTTTCTTCACTTAATTACTTAAATTGCACTTCTCAACAAAGCCATGAGTGATTTTGATGTTTTCAACCTTTTATTTTAGTCATTCTCATTGATGTGTAATGGCTAAATACAATACTTTATATTTGATTAAACTACAATTTGTGAGGCATAATATACTTATTCTTAAATGAAATTTTAAGTCATTCACTTAGATTTGTCACACCTGATGATGAAGAAAAGTAAATATTTAAAGAGACATGGGTTATCTCAGAAGATTGTCCCCATCTGTTAAAAGAATCATCTGGCCCCTTAAATTCTAAGGTAAGATCAGTTAGGGAAGGAACTGCTGATATTTACTTTCACCTATCCACTTCATTTATTTTCCCTTGACTTATTGAGGATCCTGGAATATGTCCATTAATTATCCATAGAACTCGAATTAATAAACATTTTCAATTCTCTGGTATATAGATGATGTGTACTTAATGAAGGATGAAGAATTCAGACAATCAAATGGAGCTTTACATCAAATGGNTCTCTATGAATTTGCTTATTATGGATTTTTATATAATAGGCATAATAAAATATGTGACCTTTGTATCTGGTTTCTTTCACTTAGCATAATGTTTTCCAGATTTGTCCACATCATGGCTGTATCAGTACTTCATTCCTTTTTATGATTAAATAATATTCCATTGTATCGATATACCACATTTTTTATCCACTTATCAGTTGAGGGACATTTGGACTGTTTCCACTTTAGGGCTACTGCGAATAATGCTTCTACGAACACTTATATTTAATTTTTTTTGGAACACATATTTTCAATTCTCCTGGGTAGTGGTTAACAGTAAAATGTCTAGGTCATATGGTAATTTTATATTTAAGTTTTGGAGGAAATGCCAGACTATTTTCCAAAGCAGTTCTACTTATTTTACATTCCCATCAGCAATGTATGAGAACTCCAATTTCTCCACATTCTCACCAACACTTTTTGAAAAGTTACACTGTGTGTGAAGTGATATCTCATTTTTTAAAATTTTCATTTCCCTAGTAACTACTGATATTAAGCATTTTGTTGTCCATGGCTATTTGTCTATCTTCTTTGAAGAAACGAGGACTGAAGTAATTTGTTGGCTTTTAAATTGGCTTCTTTGTCTTTGTGTTGTTGAACTGTAAGTATTCTCTGTATATCCTAAATACTACATCCTTATCAGATATAACATTTGCAAAAATATTCTCCTATTTTGTGAGGTTTTTTTCACTTGGTTTCTTTATAGTGTCTTTTGAGATACAAAAATTTTTAACTTGAATGAAGTTCAATTTATTTTTATTTTGGTGGTTGTGTATTTGGTGCCGTATCTCAGTGTGTATTGCAATATTCAAGGCTATGAAAATTGATCAGTATTTATTTTTACTAAAATGTTGTATAGTTTTGACTCGTATTTAGGGCTTTTATCCATTTTGTGTCAATTTTTGTGAATGACATAACATAGGTGTCCAACTTAATAATTTTATATGTGGGTATCCAGTATTCCCAGAATTTGTTGAAAAGGCTATTTTTCCCCATTGAATAGTTTTGGTGTCATGTCAAAAATCAATTGACCATAGATTATGATGGGTATGTTATTGGACTCTCAATTTTATTCTCTAACCTATATGACTTAGTATCTTATTGTTTTTGTTACTGTAGCTTTATGATACGTTTTAAAATCAGGAAGTGTAAGTCCTCGAATTTTGTTCTTGTTTTTAAAGATTCTTTTGGGTATCTGAGTTCCTTTGCAATTCCTTAAGGATATTAAGATAATATTTTTCATCTTTGCAAAACTAAAAGTTGGATTTTGATAAGGAATGGATTGAATCTGTACATTTTTCAGTCCATTAATTATCCATAGAACTCAAATTAATAGACATTTTCAAGACTCTGGTATATATATATGATGTGTACCTAATGAAGGGTGAAAAATTCAGGCAATCAAATGGAGTTTTACATCAAATAGGAATTTTTTTCTTCACTTAATTACTTAAATTGCACTTCTCAACAAAGCCATGAGTGATTTTTGATGTTTTCAACCTTTTTATTTTAGTCATTCTCATTGATGTGTAATGGCTAAATACAATACTTTATATTTGATTAAACTACAATTTGTGAGGCATAATATACTTATTCTTAAATGAAATTTTTAAGTCATTCACTTAGATTTGTCACACCTGATGATGAAGAAAAGTAAATATTTAAAGAGACATGGGTTATCTCAGAAGATTGTCCCCCATCTGTTAAAAGAATCATCTGGCCCCTTAAATTCTAAGGTAAGATCAGTTAGGGAAGGAACTGCTGATATTTACTTTCACCTATCCACTTCATTTATTTTTCCCTTGACTTATTGAGGATCCTGGAATATGTCCATTAATTATCCATAGAACTCGAATTAATAAACATTTTCAATTCTCTGGTATATAGATGATGTGTACTTAATGAAGGATGAAGAATTCAGACAATCAAATGGAGCTTTACATCAAATGGGAAATTTTTTCTTAATTACATAAATTTTGCACTTTTCAACAAAGCAATTGGTAATTTTTGCAAAACTAGCACTTCAAAATATATTTCAGTTTGATATCTGAATGCTAAAAGGATACAAACAACTTTCATATAAGTAAAACCTTAAAATCAGTTTTCTAAAGAAATGTTTAGGGAATTTATCTAAAGGAAACATTTTTTCCATTTATAATATGTGATTTAGGCATTTATAACACTCAGAGAAAAACGACAGCAATCATAGGAAAATACCTTTTTAGAATGTTACCATTTCAGTTTGTCTCAAATTACTTTTAAAGGAATATCTTTGTAAGAAATTCAACATATCTGAATTTAATATAGGCTATGGAATGTATGTCCTTTTCTATGACAATTTTGTAGAACACCGTTATTAGTACATATTGTTCAAGTGAGAGTTTAAAAAACAAAACAAAACAACAACAAACATTCCTATGGAATGCACTGATGTTGCAGAAGTATCTTCTACTAAAAATTAATTTAAAGTTATATCATCATGTGACCGTTTTAGATTTCATTGTAGAATATTATGCCTTGTAGTATTATGCCTTCTGTATTTTAGATTTGATATAATCTTATTATGTTTCTGTAAATTAACCACATTGTCACCAAATAGAATTGGGCCTTGATTATTCAATGTAAAACAGAACCCACATAGCCAAGATGTATGCTTAGGGTTATTTAATAACTCTTAAAGAGACAATTTCGATGCATAATTCTGGAATGCCATCTATCAACCTAATGAAAAGAAATATTATCTTGCATTTTCTTTTTCTGTTATTGATTTGTGGTGCCCCAAGACCATTTTAAAAATGATCGGTGTAGTCCTTATCTGTCACGGAAACAAATCCATTCCTTGGGTGGCTAAGCAATATGAGGGGAAATAAATTTCTCAGAAATGTATCCCCTGAAGGTTGCTATCCGTAACTGTTATAAGTTTGCAATGGAAATGGCTTTATTGCTACATAGAGAATATGATAAAATTTAAAGCTTGTGAAAGATGATTAGAAAACAAGTATAATAAATATATAATATATCACCAACAATATGTCACCATATGTAATACATTTATTTATTTGACAATGTTTTGAGTATATCAAAGCAAATGGGAACAACTCAAATCTGAATGTTAATCCAAAGAATAATAAAAGTGAAAAATTAATGCCTTCAGGGAATTCGGAATTAAAATATTCTCCCATTTCCAACATAGAGCATTTACATTTTCTGCTTGGATGGCAGGTTTGAGCTCTATAAATCAGATTTCATCATATAAATCTGTTTCACTTAACTTTACCTCTTCCACACTGCTTCTAGTCTGAGCTTTAGTAAAGCTTCATGAATCTTTCTAAAAGATCATCTCAGCAGAAAAATAAAGCAAAAGTTAGTGGAACTAATTCTGTTACTTGAGTTTAACCTTAGTTCCATGTTATCTTTGGCCACTTTTATATGAACACATCACAGAAGTTGGGATATGTTATTTTATTATATTTAAGTAAAATTCCTCATTTTAATATATCTATACACAGCTAAACATATCTATTTATTTTAAAACAGTAATATATATTTTAACTTATGTGGACATATCAACAAGGATATTAAAGTGTTCATATTTTTATTACAGCAAAAACTAGAACAAATGTAATGTTCTGCTAAATATACTCATGTCATTCTCTCTGGATACTAAGATTTCGCATAATTTTAATAAGGTTCTTCTTATATATAATTTTGAATTCATTTTCCAAGTGACTTTTGTGATTACAATTAGCAAAGATAAATAATTGCATCTACTATACGTATTACCTCTTTTTCATTACGTTTTGCTTTCTCTTTTTTTTTAATATCATGATTCCTGGAGGTAGGCAGGTAGAAAGCAAGATAGCTTTATTAGAGTGAACAAAAATTGAGGAAAATACTGTATAGTGTGATTAGAGGATTTACTATTGTATCAACAGCTGAAGTTCCCCATAGTAGCCTTTGTGTTTGTAAATCCAAATATAAATCTATATTTTAGTATCTTGGTACCACAGCAGCTAACATTTGAATTTCATTTTATAACTACCTATTATATTAAGCTTAAATATTTCCCATTAAGAATCATTGTAGTCAATAAAAATATGGCTATTGTAAGTCTATCTTTTAAACATCTGGTTTCAGTGACCCCATATTGAAAGGCCAATCCCTTTAAAATGTTCAACCATTATGGAAAACAGTATGGCGATTCCTCAAGGATCTAGAACTAGAAGTACCATATGACTCAGCCATCCCATTACTGGGTATATATCCAAAGAATTATAAATCATGCTGCTATAAAGACACATGCACACGTATGTTTATTGCGGCACTATTCACAATAGCAAAGACTTGGAATCAACCCAAATGTCCATCAGTGACAGACTGGATTAAGAAAATGTGGCACATATACACCATGGAATACTATGCAGCCATAAAAAAGGATGAGTTTGCGTCCTTTGTAGGGACATGGATGCAGCTGGAAACCATCATTCTCAGCAAACTATCACAAGAACAGAAAACCAAACACCGCATGTTCTCACTCATAGGTGGGAACTGAACAATGAGATCACTTGGACTCGGGAAGGGGAACATCACACACTGGGGCCTATCATGGGGAGGGGGGAGGGGGGAGGGATTGCATTGGGGAGTTATACATGATATAAATGATGAATTGATGGGTGCTGACGAGTTGATGGGTGCAGCACACCAACATGGCACAAGTATACATATGTAACAAACCTGCACGTTATGCACATGTACCCTAGAACTTAAAGTATAATAATAAAAAACAAACAAACAAAAAACAAAATAAAATGATGTTAAACACATTGCATGGTAAGGTCTAAAATTTCAAGTGCTGCTTTGACGTTTTTGGGACTCACAAGACCTGTAAATCTTACAAGCTTCCCTGCTCTTGCCAGATACACGTCCTGACTCTCTTAAAGAAAGCACGCCTACCTGGCTCGTTCCTCTATTATGCCAGATCAGTTGCACTCCACCTGGCTCTCAACCTAACTGCCATTCTGGGGAATTACTGTAACAAACCAATCACATTCTTCTGCAGGAACCAGAAGGCAGACACCTCACCCTCCTATTACTATAAAGCCTGTCTCCAATATCCCTGTTCACTTTATTACCAAGTAAAAACCCCATGTAGCCTTGCATGGCATGGGATGTCCTAGTTTGTGAGTATATATGACTAATAAACTGTTGTCAGTTTCATTGAGCCAATGATAGGTGTCATCCATTTGGCCATCTTGTACTGTTTATTGCAGGGGATTCCCTCATTAACAATGGAGTGAATAGGAGGTGATCAGAACACACTACAATGAAAGTGAGTAATTCATTAAATTACTTTTCATATCTCTGTGAGATTTAAATGTCTATGTAATAAAGACTTTGCTTGGCTTAATTTTTTTGTACTAAATGATTCAAAGAGAGTAACATAATTTTAGCTTTTACTATAAAGAATGCTGTTTGCAAAAGTACATACAATGGTGTTTAGCAAAGACTAATGGCTTTTCTTTTGAAAATGATAACATCCATTTGTATTTGTTATTTAACTCAGGAATAAATAGCTCTTAGACATGATGCATGCATGATGTTCTTACTTCATACATTAGTTGTAAATTTAACATTGCAGCAATGATATTTGAGAATTAAATTGAATTCGTTTTGATAAATCCATGAGTGATCAACACTATGGACTTCATTCCATATAATTTGTAAGACCTAGCAGAGCAGCTCTGTCTTCTCCAATTTAATTGCAGATCCTCAAAATTTACCTGGGCATTTTTATATTCATGAATTTTTTAAGCAATAGTTTACTTACCTGCTAATCTTTTCCTCAAGTAGCCAATTAAATGGCTAACAGGAAGTCTAAAACACACACATACACACACATTCACATGCATCACATATATAATTTTCTACACAGTTAAATATAAACTGATAATAAAGGATAAGGGTAGATTATTTGACAGTGTCAATATAGTATTTAATTAGGATTCTTGGAGAAAAGGCATAGTTTTAAAAAATATACAGTCTACAATTAAAAGCATAACTGGATAAGCAAAATCGTTGGAGCAGATAATGGTTAGGGAAGAGCTCCAGAGAAGTAAAAGCATTCAAAGGGTCTCACTGGTGAAGGAAATATCTATGTTTTTGCTTTGAAAAGTTGATCAGGTAAGAGAAGTTGGAGGATAATATGTCTGCATTCACTGTTTTGTGATTTTCTGTTCTTTAACAAAATGTAGTTTAACAAAAAAAGGATTTCACTCATTTCAAAGAAAATTAAACTGCAGTAAGATATTTTTCCTTCGAGAAGTAATACATAAACCTCTCTTGCACCATGCCTCCCATCCTCTTAGCCTCCCTTTGTTACCACAATTCTTGAGACCAGCTGTTGCAAGCAGATGCGACTTGCCACTACATCACCACAGCTGCATCAGATATCCTTGCTTTCTACTCAGGGCTTCCCTGCTACCACTGTGTGGTTTGCCTGCAAGGAGCTGCTCAATCTGACCCAGGCATAAGCCTAGAAGTGCAAGGGAATGAACACCCCATGAAGCCACCCTTGCCAAATATGGTATAGAAACAGGTGGATATCCAAAGTCTCTCCTCTTTCTCCTTTTGGGTGGATAATTTTGAGGGGGAACTAGCTCTTCACAGGGCTCTTCACAAGATTCCTAGCAGGGTCAGGTCCTAACTGCCCATAAGGCTGGGTGACTTGGTTACTCACCCTTGGACTTTCTTCTCTCCTCGTTTCACTCTTCACCTTTCTTGTGATCTCTTCCCTTTTCTTGTGATCACTTCCTTTTTCTTGGAATCACTTCCTCAAATAGATCGCCTTTATTTTCTTGGCAGAACCTAGGCTAAGACAAGCTGACAATTAACTTAACTCACTGACAAAGTGAGTTAAGATCTACTGTTTCTTCACCATAGAAGAATATACTAATAGAGATCTCTTTCCTGCTACAAGCGGATAAACAAAATGTATAACTCAAATAAAACATAACTCAAAATATTCTAAAAGTCTGCCAGGATCAAAAGAAAAAAAGGAAACCCTTGGTACCAAGCTACAGTATGGCAAAAAGAGCTAAAGAAGAAAGACCAGGCACTGAAGCTCCAGTGACCTAGTGCTACAGCCATCCAAGTACAAATACAAAGACCATAATCGTCACCCAACTACATTTCTTCGCCTATTTAATACCATATTCTCACAAATAATGATTCCTTTTTCATTGAAATATTTAGTTGTTAACTAAATTGGCCAAATAACCAATTTTTTGGAGCCATATAGTCATGTTTCCATATAATAGGGATACTTGTTTCTTTCCCAATAATGAATATGAATCTATGTTCTCTTCTCCTTGTCATTAGTTATAAACCAAGAAATTTCAGGAAAGCATAAGTAGTAAATACTATACTACCACAATATCCAGCAGTTTATTTTTTATCTTTGTGTAGCATTCTTATCCCATCCCACTGCATTTTTAGATTTGATTTTCAACACTATCAAAGATATGGTCCCTTATTTAAGATGCCACCTAGAGTATAATAGCATTTCTGTGAGTTGTCAAATTTTACCTTTGTAATTAATGATAAATTATTTATTTAGATTAATGGTTCTGATTTATCAGACACTTTAAAATCATAGTGATAGTTCTCTGTATTTTAATGAATGATGAAGAACATACCAAGAGAAGTGTTTTATAATATATTGAATTTGAATTTAATTTTTCATAGAAGAAATTAGGGTTTCTGCCATTGCTGACAGTTTATAATTATTTCAAAATCTCAATTGTCTTAGGAAAATAGTCATTTGATTATAAAATCAGTGTATGCACCTTCTCTTGCCACTGCATTACCAAGTCTTTCACAGTGATTATAAAAAAGCATATTTTTATACTATTGTATTCGATGTATTTGTACTATATTAAAATCTCTTTGAATTATAGAAGGTTTTAATATTTGAGTTATAAGAGTCAATCTATAGAACTGAAAAAATTTAAATGCACTTTGCATGTGGACAACACATATTTTGTTAATGTCATTTCAGTAGATATTATCTCTGGAGTTTTTAATCTTGTTAATCATTTGGGATATTTTAATATACCGAGTTACAGTGTCAATGACACCAATGTTTAATAGTTAATTTCATAAGGGGAATTTTTCTTAGCAGAAAGGCCAACTGCCACGTGGAGAAACACATCATCTTTAACTTGTGCACATGCCCCAAGCCTTGGTACTGTGGAAAACCACGGCTATTGTCATAGACCTTCACCCTTAGAAATTATAATGCTATTGTATCCCTTACTGTATTAATTCACTAGTAATTTATATCATATTGTCTTTCACATGGATAATTTTTCTTCTAAAATAGTTTATTTTTGTATGAAGTATGTATTAGTCCATTCTCATGCTGCTATGAAGAACTGCCTGAGACTGGGCAATTTACAAAGGAGAGAAGTTTAATTGACTCACAGTTCCACATGGTTGCTGAGGCCTCAGGAAACTTACAATTGTTGTGGATGGGGAAGCAAACACATCCTTGTTCACATGATGGCAGAAAGAAGCGCCAAGCAAAAGAGGGAAAAGCCCCTTGTAAAACCATCAGATCTCATGAGAACTCACTCACTATTGTGAGAACAGCATGAGGGTAACTGCCCTCCCAATTCAATTACCTCCCACCAGGTCCCTTCCATGACACATGGGGATTGTGGGAACTACAATTTAAGGTGAGATTTGTGTGGGGACACAGAGCCAAACCATATCAAAATATTTTGCTAACTGTAAGGTACCTTATGATTTGCAAGTGATTGTAGCACAGAGAATATAACACTTAGGAGCCAATATGTTTGTTGAGTGAATGTAAATATAATAATGCTTATACATCAGGTGCAGATAAATAGCCATTAAAGTTGGTATTTTCGCATCTAACTATTTTTTCACTCAGTTGGGTCTTAGAACAGAATACATGCTATTTTCTAATTATTAGTTTATACATCCTTATTGCTACATTGATCCAACATATTCTTAGGAATTTACAGTTTTTGTATATTTACCTTTGTATATGTACTTCTATTTTTTAAATTCCTACCATTAGAAATTAATATATTGGAAAGTTCTGGGAATAAATACATTTTAACATTACTGAAGAAATTCATTTATGTGATATATTCCAACTGTCATAACTAGAGAAGAGTATGGTTATTCTAGAATGTTATACATGGTAGCTGTGTGTGTAAGTGTCTGTTTAGGGAGAAAAATATTTTGTGTGGGGAGATGTGATCAGAGGATAGCAGAGATGTTAAAAAGGAGGTATGAGTTTATGTTAGAAAGATTCTGGGATGCCTCCGGACTAAACTGGACTTAAGATATTTTATGACTACTAACCATTACTCTCCAAGGAAAAATAAGATATAAATATAAAACCAGTGAATAGCCATATTAGGAGGAAAGCACTTAAAAAAAAAAAAGACACAAAGTCTATTTAGCCAGAGGTCAAAGTAAACATTAATAGAATGAAATAAACCAGTTTGCTGAGTTCAAAGACAAAAATAAGCCTCACATTAGCTTTAATCAAATATCTACTTTTAAATAGAATATATATATTCCAATTTATGTTATAAGTCCTTTTTTGTCTTCAAATGATGTTTTGCTGGGAAATATCTCTAAACTGACTTCTTAAATGCCATGCATATATACTTTGATATACCTTATTAAGTCTTCAGTAACATAGAATTGGATAATATGGCCATCTCGATTAAACTTCTACTTTTTACTAAAAAAAGAACCTGAGAGCATAGTTGGAGGTTAGGCTGGTGGTGGTTATAACAGGAGACTGGGAAAAGGGTAGGGAAAAATGACCTTATTTCCCACTGGGCAAGTAGTCTCTCAAGCTTCAGAGGTTTCTATTTGGCTGTCTAATAGATCCTGCCCACAGTCATAGAGAAAATGACCACAAGCAAGAAGTTGGAGGTAAAATTTTGTCTTCCACTTTAAAAATGATTAGGGACCTAGTCATTACCTAACAAAAAAATGTCTAAATAATCCATTCAAGGAAAGTAAAAAAACAAAAATTTAAAGAATGATCTGAGATGGAAGAGGGCATGGTCCACAAAATTTAGTAAACATCGGTAAATCTAAATATACATGCATGAATTATAATAGTAATATTCAAATTGTGTTGTTATAGAAATACAAAAAGAACTAAAATTCTGGAATGCTTGGGGGAAAATAGCATAGATAATGAGAGAGAACTGTTTTTTTTTTTTAATGTCCTTTTATTGTTCAGTAGAAGGGTAGAGATGTTGACCAACTTTGGACTTCAAATATACATGTTAAACATCATTCATGAAAAGCAATTATAAATAGAAACAGAATGCAAAATGTATCTATATCATCATACAGACAACTGTAGAAAGTAAGAAAGTAAAACAAATGTAAAGCAATAAAATGATAAAATCCAAATATGGTAGAAGACAACTAGTAGGACTGTAATTTCCACTGAGGATATTAAGATATTATCAGACTGAGAGACAATAAACAAATCAACAACAATGAAAATATATATTATATTTATAAGAGACATATAAAATTCAAGTACAGAAAACCTATATGAGCCTTAAAATATTTTCCTGACCAATGGAGATCTGGCATTCTGATTTAAAAACACATTAGTCAACGATTAACTCAATAAAGTATGGATTGTAGCCTTTAAATTCCATTTCCCACTACAACAAGCCAGGTTTCTTGGAGAAATCTCTGATTCCAGGTCTAGGAAAAAATAGGCTAAAAGATCCTAGGGTTTCTTATTGTAAAAGAAAGCGAGATAGGTATTCAAGACTACTAACGTGTGTATAAAAAAACTCTAAAACCAAATTGTAAGGTCCTTCTATTTCATGAGCAACAAAAGAATAATAAGAATAATGTGATGCAACATATTGTGTATATTAAAATCAACTAAAAGAACTCATTTTTCATTGTGCAAATGTGGATCATCTATGGAGACACTTCATAATTCTAAAACTCAGTAAATAAAATGAACAAACAAGCATTTATCTTCCATTTATTATAAAATCTGCACCTCAAGTTAACCAAATAGTAGATGAATAAGTGTTTGCCTCTATAGAAAAACACGCAGCTGATAAATGTACAAGGAACAATTGAATTGGAATTCTACCACTTTACAATAGAGATTTTTGGATCTCTGTAATTACTGAATCTTTGTAATATCAATGTCTGCTGACACTAGTGAGTGAAAAGCAGATGGGAAACTTTTTTTTTTTGGAGATGGAGTCTCACTCTGTCACCCAGGCTGCAGTGCAATGGCACGATCTCTGCTCATTGCAACCTCTGCCTCAGCCTCCCAAGTAGCTGGGACTACAGGGGCGTGCCACCATGCCCAGCTAATTTTTGTATTGTTTTAGTAGAAACGGAGTTTCACCATGTTAGCCAGCTGGTCTCAAAATCCTGTCCTCAGGTGATTCACCCATCTTGGCCTCCCAAATTGCTGGCATTACAGGCATGAACCACCACCCCTGCCAGGAAACTTTTTAATGAATGAGTGGAGGTGGCAACACCTGAACCTATTGATCAGTCTCAAAAAGAAAAGCAATCACTTGTTAGATGCCTTCAGATATGCTGCAAAAAAAGAAATAAAAGTCAGCTATATTCATTTTTGACAAAATCCTAATCGGTTACTCTGTCATTTTGTGGGAAGTACAGAGACAAACAGGAATGCAATTAGCAAAATCTAATCTTTAGAAAATGTTTTAAGAAAAATAGTCCGGGTTCTTCAATAAATAAATAGAATAATGAAAGTGAGAGAAGAAAGCTACAGAAGAAACAATATGTAGACATATTAAGTAAAATAAATGGAACCAAAGTGTAGACATTTGAATATAAACTAAATATTCGATGGTATATAGCAATTACTATTATTTAGGATTATAGGGCTATTGTGGTTATGTTCTTTAAAAGAGTATCTCTTAAAGATATAACAAAGTAGAGAATACTTTTTTTTTCTTTTTTATTATACTTTAAGTTCTAGGGTACATGTGCACAATGTGCAGGTTTGTTACATATGTATACATGCGCCGTGCTGGTGTGCTGTACCCATTTAACTCGTCTTTTATATTAGGATATATCCCCCTAATGCTTACCCCTTCCCCCAACCCCCACCCACAACAGGCCCAGTGTGTGATGTTTCCCCTTCCTGTATCCCAAAGTTCTCATTGTTCACTCCCCACCTATGGTGAAGAACATGTGGTGTTTGGTTTTCTGTCCTGTGTGATAGTTTGCTGAGAATAAGTTTTAATATGTTTTGTGTTTGTCTCAAAATAATTACAAAGTGGGAGGAATAGATAAAACAATATTGGCCATTTGTTGAATCTGTTTAATGGAAATATGAATGCCCTTTATACTATTCTCTCTGAATTGGCAGATGTTTAAAATATCTGTAATAAAAGTTTAAAATAAAATGTTGGTCATATTAATATTCATTTAAAATGAGATTTTATTAGGAAGAAAACACTTTGGCTGTATTTCTAATTTCAAGGATATCTGTATATATAGCTACAAATAGAATATAAAGATAAGTAATGGAAAAGCATGTCATCTAGTCCTCATTTAATCTGAGCATTTCATTGGAGAGAGTTCTTTTATGTTTATAACACTGATGATAATTCATAGTGAAAAAATTGTGAAGTTCCTTGTAAAATATTAACCTCAACTTTAGTAATATGCAACTTATTTTTTTTTTCAAAAAGTAAGCACTGTCATTATCAAACACCCTAAGTTCTAGTCAACTGATGAATGGCCTAATAATACATTTGCCCTTGAAGGACATATGCACTGTAATATTTTTTATGCATAAGGGAGTATATATACACTGTGTAATCATTGTAACTTGGTCATTTCAGTAGTCTATTTCTATTTTCAATTCTATAAAAAGATAGATTTTCAGTTTTTTGCATACTATATAGTAGCAACTCCAAAACAGAAACAATAGTAGGTCAATAGGTGGAGACATTAAGTATATGTTAAATGAAAAAGTTATTTAATAAATGATTGCACATTTATAGGTAAAGATTCTTATGATATTTCAATATTACAATCTTAAAGTTCCTTTTATTGATTATAACTTGGTGAAGATTTAATTAATGCATATTACATCTATTAACACATCTCAAATGTGTGTACATTAATAAAAACAAAAATTTCAACTTGTTTGTTTGCAATTCATCTTTTGGATCCACTGGCTAAGTTCTTTCAATATTTATCCCCTGTTAGAATTTTCAATATTTATCACCTGTTAGAATATTATCACCTGTTAGAATCACCTTTAGTAAAGCCTTAGCAGTTTTTCTTTAGGAAGCAATAGTACACAAGTGAATTTTCTTACTACACATGAAACACTGGGAGTAGGCTATACAAGTTAATGAGAGAAACGTTTAGCTTTTTTCTGACTTAGAAATTAGGGAAGCACGAGGACAGAAAAAAAATTGAAATAAAACCTTCAAACAAACAACTGTTCTCAGTAGAGTGCCAGAGGGAATTTGTATAGCTAAAAAAGACTAAAGTATAGCAAATATTAAATTTAAAAGTAGCAAAACTGAAAATATTTAGCATATCTGGTTCAGACACAGTATTTTATCTATTACAGTAACAGTGCTCTCTTTAATCTTCTTAAGTTTCCCTTAAGAACATTTAACTGTGAACTAGAAGAGTAATGCTCAAGGTCTGTTTCTAATAGTTAGTAGTATTATGACCCTGGGCAATTCACTCTTTAGATTCAGTTTTTATCCTCTTTTAACTTCAGTTTTATTTTTTATTATTATGACAAAGTAATCATAACAATACTTATTCTTCTTAGGATTATTGTGAGATCAAATAACCAGTTGGATGAAAGTGCATTGTAAATCTATGTCAATGTTAATGCCAGTTCAGACTTACACCCTGCATTTCTAATGAGTGAGGATTAGGTTGGGCATATGGGACAAAGAAGCAGTGGAAGACACTATCGGCCAATCCTATCTAGGGAAGTGGGGGAATGATGCTACCACATGCAAGACTATACATTCAGTGAAGAAATGTTTCCCTTTTCAATACAGAACGTGTGTTGAACCTCAATCTGTATGGCCCTTAAAGGACTTGAAGGGAAAAGAATCCTTCATAAAGAAAGTCTTATTCTTGAATGCTCTTCTGCTTCAAGGCATTGGGGCCAGAGTACTTCTTCCACACAAGTCAATTAGAGCTTCGATTTTCCTATGTTTGCCTTCGGGCTCCATCATTTCTTAGTTGTATGGACTTGAATAGGTTAATTCACTCTCTAAGCTTCATTACTCCTCTAGTAACGCTGACTGCCACAGTTAAGTTGAGAGAGTAGAACTTAATAGGAATTGATCATTAAGCAATTTTATTTTCCTCCCACTTCCTTTCAAACGACCTTGGTGCATTAGTTGTTAGTTACTTCTAACATGGACTCTCACAGAAGTCCCATGACTTTTCCAGTTGCTCTTAGATTTTAAAAAATGTCCTCCGTATGTTCTAGTCAGAAGCAAGCTCACTCTCATTTCATTACAATGTGAGTGCAATTGAACAATCAAAATTCCAACTTTCATTTGAGGTTCCAACATTCCCCTCCCACACCTTGAGTGTTCTGCAGGGTTGAAACAGAAGTGGGAAAGGCCAGTGTGGTCTACTTCCCTATTCCCCCTTTTCCTGCTAATCCTCCTCTCCTTCTGATCCCCCAGTCTCCCACCTTTCCACCTGTATTATCCTGTTCTCATACTGCTAATGAAGACATACTTGAGACTGGGTAATTTATAAAGGAAAGAGGTTTAATGGACTCACAGTTTTACATGGCTGGGGAGGCCTCACAATCCTGGTGGGAGGCAAACAAGAAGCAAAGGCATATCTTACATGGTGACAGCCAAGAGAGTTTGTGCAGGGGAACTCCCATTTGTAAAACCATCAGCTCTCATGAGACTTATTCACTACCGTGAGAACAGTATGGGGGAAACTGCCCCCATGATTCAATTATCTCCACCTGGCCGTGCCCTTGACATGTTGGGGTTAGTGCAGTTCCAGGTGAGATTTGGGTGGGGACACAGCCAAACCATATCACCACCCATTAGTTCACCCCTGGCTTCTCCAGTATTTGGATGGGTAAGGCGAGAGGAGAGATATGAGGAAATGTCCCATTGTGAAATGATATTTGTCTTTTCTAGGCTTGGCAGATGGTTGAAAGTTGACTCTCACCTTGGATATTTTTGGTTTCTCTGAGTTCACCCCCAACTCCCTGTAAATGTCCAGGTAGACTCCCTGTGATGCAGCCAACGCATCTTTTCTGAGGTGGCTGGTCACTTCAGATTCCTCCTGAATTCAGGCCCTTGTTAACCACCTTCTACTAGACCTTTCTTCCCCTACTCAATGGTTTATTTTTGGCCAAAGTACTTTTCACAGTTTTACATATTTCCTTATTTTCTGTCCTTTTCAATAGAATATAAGATTTTAGAAGGCAAAAATTACCCGTTATTCATTACTACATCTCCTGTACCTGGAATGATGCCTGGCATGTAGAAGATGTTCAATAAATATTTGTTGAATGAATGAGTGAATAAGTGAGCATTTGGAAGAAGATCCTCTGTATTGGGGTCCCATCGTCTGTTACACAGCCCTGTTTGGTGTCATCCAAACTAAGTTCTTGCTAGCTCCCATCAAAATATACACAACTAGTTCCCCCCAAACACTAACATTTGACAAGCGGAAGGGCAGCTACTTCCCAACTTAACTCTCCATGCTCTTGTAGCAACTGATAACCATAACCACAAACTCATATATTTGGACCTTCATAGATAACAGTCTGGCATCTGTCTCAATATCTCATAAGGTACAAAGTCAAGTTCCCCGAGTCTTAAAATACCCTTTTGATGGCTTAAAATGTGGAATAAATATTTATCACTCATCTCACATGAATACCACCACTATCCAAAGAAATTCAAATACTTTCACTCTCTTTCCCTCTCTAACCACTTAAATATTATTGATGTGGATGTTGAGGTGAGACATGCAAATCAGAACAACAGGCACCTTCTTTGCCAGTTCTGCATAGGTGTGGTCAAACCACTTGGTTCAGACCTATTGTCTGCTCTTTGACATCAGAGTGTCAGTTAAATTTGAGACAAGAGGATTTCTACTTTGAAATCCTGTTACATCTACCCTGAAAAGTAAGTGTGTAATGAGATAAAATTAATCTATAGTTTAACAAAATGCTTAACATAAAATAAATATTTCTTTCCAGAGTCTCTTCCTTAAACTCATTGCTTGCTGTTCCTACTACAGTAAAAGATAGAATCTTAAATGAATATCCTTGGAAAATTTTAAGCATAGAAAAATAGCAAAACAGCTAATAAATTCCTTTGAAAATCCAAATAAGAAAAAAAAATATATAAACAAGAAAAAATCCCAAGATCATCATAAATACTTCACATGTAAGTTAGAGTTATATTATTTATTTTTCCCTGACAAGAATATATCATTTCCTGTTACTAATTTTTAAATTTCCCTTTAGATGTGCAAGCTAGGCAATTTTAACTTGTCAGAGTCACATAAATTACTGACTCACTGTAACAGCAAAAGCTATTTTCTGGTTTCTAGTGATTAGACCTAAAATACATTTTATAGCAAAGTATGAGATTAAATAGTTTCACCTCTAAATGTGGTATGCATGTGCTTCTTGTATCCTCCTTAAAAATTAACTATTCATGTTTAGTAGAGAGTGAAATTCATCAGGGACAAAGCACCGCAGATGAGCTCATTCTCCTGTTACCTTGATGTATGGAATTATTCCCTCAGGTCCAAATCTAATCAAATGTGACCACAATTCATCTAATACTTTCTTCCAGATCTGTGCAGCCTTTGCGGTATTACCAAATAATGAATTATTCTACAGAGACACCTATAGGAAAATCCTTCTATAATCAAATAATTCTTGAGAGAAATGTATTTTATTTTGAGGCTATGAGTAGCTTTATTTGAATTTTCAGTACTCTAGGAACTTGGCAGATTACCTGAGTGTAATAGGATGGAATGAAAGACGAAGTTTAAAAAAAAAATTCCCAAATGTTAGAAACATTTACAACAAGTTGAAATAGATAACATGCATTAGAAAAAAATAAAATAGCACAATTGTTTGTGTATACTGTTTGGCAAAGCTCTTCATAGTTTCAAAATATACTTGCCAATAAGAATTGTCAATATATATGGATCTTATATCTCAAATGCCTTTATAACAAAGGCACTCTGTAGGTATCCCAATTCTATGTATTTTGAGAACTTGCTTGAGACGTAGGACAAACACCTTAAGAGGGATGTCAAGTAAATAGTTATCTTCCATTTTCACCTGTATCAAAAACAATGTACTCAATGGAACTTTTTATGAGTGTCAACAATTCTTTCACATCATGTTCCAATAGTCCACACCATGCTTCATAATGCACACTCCTTGAAACCCCTTTGGGGTCTTTGTGACAGTTTAGTTAAGTCAAAATTCAGACATCTATCCCCAGTCAGCCATGGTCTGGAGCCCATCATCCAAATAAGACTCACGCCTTCCCACCAGCTGGGCTTTTGTAGGAACACTGCTTTAATGTAACAGTGGCTGTAGTGCAGTGATGAGCCCTAGACCTAACTATGTTATAGTAATTGAAAATCACCATCTTTGGGGCCAGAACAACCCAAGTTCAAGTTCTAGCTCATTAATTTACAAGCTGGGTGACCCTGGGAAATTTCTATAATCTATGTAATAAGCCTTAGTTGCCTGTCTGATGGGAAAAGGAAATCAGATATTTAAAGTGTTTACTATGCTTCCTTGTACATACTACAAAATAAATGTTAGTCATCAATATGTCTGTTACTATTAAAATAATCATAGTAATAAATCATGGCCCCAACAATCACAGGTTTTGAGGGTGGACCAGCATGAAATAACAGTGTCCTGGCAGACAGAAGAGGGGAGCCAGGTAGCAGAGAAATTAAAAGCAGACAGTAGTTAGCAATTCAATGAGGCAGGAGGTATTAGGAATATTTGGCAGTAGGAAACAAGTTTTTGGCCAAAGACCTGGGTTTCAGATTCAGGGCTGTCTGTGCTTCGTTTCAGAGGAAAGGGTAAGTAGTTTTAACAAAAGATGGTGAGAGGTGCTTCCTAGAAAAATTGGAAGACAGTAATTTAGACACAGGGAACAAATCTGGTAACCAAAAACAGGAGAAGAGCACTAATGTGGCAACACTACCAAACCAACACATAGTTTATAAAGTTTGGTAGGGTTGACAAGATGGTGAGTTTTTTGATGTCATGAAATACCTGAAACCGGTCAGGGAAAGTCCCTGAGTTTTTGATAGGGCTATACCTGTATATGTCTGTTCTGTGCAGGAAACATGCGAGGGGAGAAGAAAAGGCACACACACAATACCTTTAAGGGTAAACAAGCTTTATCCTACATAAATGGCAATGGGATACATTAAGCAAATGATATAATAAGCAAAGTAATATAATAAGCAAATTGATTTAATAAGCAAATGATATAAAAAGCAAATGATAATGAAATTGCAATGGGAAAAGGAGAAGGGAAAAGGTATATATTTACACTCACCAGACTCTGGAAGATTCACCACCAGACTGGGAAGCAACAGCCTGGGCTCCAGAGTTGGCCACCCATCCATGCACAGATGAGGAGAGGTCTCATGAAGGTTCGCCACAGTCTGGGACCCTAACTTATTTTGTAAAATGTTGCATGGCATGAGGCCCAGTCGCGAGGGCCCTTCATGACTGGGCTCAAGGAACACAAAAAGGTCAACTTGTTTTTGCGATTGTCTATTGTTTTCCAATAACTAGCGTATAGGAATAGATTGAAATAGAGATTTCTCCAAAACAGCACTGGATGAACGCCTCAAGGGGCTCACACAAACTGTTCTGGGACTTGGTGATCATTGTTTATGTCCATGTTCAATTGAGTTCAAATTTAATATTTAAGGTTTCCTCCACAGCGTCACAGGGGGAAGGACGAGGGAGAACATTGAGCATTATTTTTATGGGGATAGGTTCTGACAGTAATCTTGCTACATTGCTGTACAGCTCCCAAGTTTTAGAATAGCGATAAAGAGATGTTCAATAATTTTTAAATTAAATCTGTATATCACACATTTGCTGCCCCCACCTACACAGGCTGATGATGGGGGCATAATGTTAACTCAGTTTTGACACCAATTTCCCAAAGGAATCCATTCACTTATTTAATTAGTTTTTAGAAAAGACCAAAGTATACGGTCATGGTGGAAAGAAGAAGGTATTGCATGGCTCACCTAACAATTTCCTAGGTTTCTTTCTGTTCTTCCTTTTTCTCAAGTATTTTCATGTTTATTTTTTTCATTTTTATGGTGATAAAATACACATCATAAAATTTGCCACGAGTGGCATTTAGTACATTCACAGTGCTGTGCAGTCATTACTACTATCTAATTCTGGAATATTTTCATCACCACAAAAAGGAACCCAATACCAAGTATAATCTGTTTTATGTCTCTATGAAATTGCCTACTCATGATTTCATAATGGCATCATACAATATTTAACCTTCTATATCATGCTTCTTTCACTTTGCTTATTTTCAAAGTCCATCTGTGCTGTAGCATGTATCAGTACTTTATTTCTGTTTATTGCTGAACCATATTCCATTGTATGTATGTACTACATTTTATGCATTCAGCAATAAATATTTGTTTTTTTCCATCTTTTGGCAATTATGAATAGTGCTGCTATGAATATTTGTGAACAAGTTTTGTTTGTACTCCTGATTTCAAATCTTTTGGATATATACTCAGGAGCTGAACTTCTAGATCATATAGTAATTCTATATTTAACTTATCAAGGACAATTGCACAATTTTATATTCACATCAGCAATGTACAAGGGCTCCAATTTCTCCACATTCTTGATAACACACTTATTTTCCACTTTTTGTTTGTTCATTTTTAATTAAAATTATCCTAGTAGATATCATCCATGATGTGAGATTTCAATTTGCTTTTGATTTGCATTTCTCAAACAGTGAATAATGTTAAGTTTATTGGCCATTTCTATACTTAGAGAAACATTTCTACAAGTCCTTGGCCCTTTTTAAACTGAGTTGTCTTTTTGTTGTTGAGCTGTAAGTGCTCTTTATATATTCTAGACACTAGACCCTTATGAGGTACATGGTTTGCAAGTACTTTCCCCCATTCTGTGGATTGTCTTTTTGCTTTCTTGATAGTGTTCTTTATTTCTGTCTTTGATGCTTTACCTCCAATGTTTTATTTCTCTACTACCTCTTAGGAACAAATATGTTCCTTCCTCAGGTGTGAATGAGAAGTTCCTCTACACTCTTTCTAACCAAAACAGCAGTCCAAATACAGTCAGGCACTGTGGAACTTAGGCTTCATCAGGGATATTCTATTATCTCAAAAAAGATAGGTCTGCACAATGAGAAATTTTATACCAGCAGCTAAGAAAATAAAGTATATTCCATATTGTTTTCAGTAATGGAAGTTTCCTATATGGAGCAATAATTATTTTCTTTCAAAACATTATACAAAATGATACTGCTATTATAATATAGTTATTCCTAGCAAAGAAGTGGATTCAATGGTGATCTGGGTTTTAAACAATTGATAACTTGTCCTGAGAGCATTAAAAACCCTGATATAGACACATGGAGTATAATTCTTGCAGATTCAACACTATGGGTAAATCCTATCTGCAGAAGAGCAGCCGTATTACAGAGTAGCTGTCTAGAAGTCTTCAACTACATGGTAGAATGAGGCCAAGTGTGAAATATTAGATACCCAGACAACCGAAAACAAGATGGACTTAAAAAATGTATGCTAGCTTGTGTATTCACCCTCAACCATAAATAAACAAAAATGTAGATTTATAATTCATTCTGTATTCTGTATATCTGTATTTCATGTCTGTATCTGTATTTCCCCAACAATTCTGGGTGAATATTTGTTTATTTCTATGAAATTTGTTTGATTGAATGCAATGTTTTCATCAGCTGTGAAAGTATGATTTGAATATGTAATATTACATATAAGCTTAATTTTAGCATCATTAATGAAACAAATTTGGTTCCACACTTTTCAATCTTTCAAAATTTTAATCAGATCTATGTACCTACATACTTTTCTGCAATAATACATATGTATTCATATGTATATATATATACACATGCACACATGCACTTACATGTACATATAGTCTTACTCTAGTAGGTTGAATGATAGCTCCCAAAAATATATGTTCAAATTGTAACTCTTGGTAACTCTGAATGTAACCTTTTTTGGACAAAAGGTCTTTGCAGGTGCAATTAACTTAATGGTCTTAAGATCATCTTGGATTACCTGGGTGAACCCAAAACCCAATCACTGGTGTCTTTACAAAAGTGAATCATAGGTGTATCACACAGTTACTCCTAAACTTATGATTGGGTTACGTCCCCATCAAACCTTTGAAAAATCGTAAGTCAAAAATTGCATTTAATACACCTAACCTATGGGACATCATGGCTTGGCCTAGACAACCTTAAATGTGCTGATAACACCTTATCTTACCTTACCTTACCTTAGACCACACTTGGACAAAATCATCTAACACAAACCTATTTTATTAAAAAGTTATAAAAAATTTGAATCAAACTTTAATACTCAAAGTATGGTTTCTATTGAACATGTATCACTTTCACGTGATCATAAAGTAAAATAATAAGTTGAACTATCATAAGTTGGGGACAGTCTTAGAGACAAAAAAGAAAAAGAAAGAAAAAGGTGATGTAAAGGCAGAGGTAAAGATTGTAATAATGCCCTTATTAGCTAAGGCATGTCAAAGATTGCTGACAACCAACAGAAGCCAGAAGAGCCAGAGCCGTATATGTGTGTGTGTGGTGTGTGTGTGTATACATGTATATGTGTCAGAATATAGATTCTGTAGTAATGTTTTATATATACATAAAATATTTTTTATATATATTTTTTCTCTATGTAATTTTCTGTTGTTCCAGTCCACTAAGTTTGCGTTATTAATAGTTTTCTTATGGCATTCCTAGGAAACTAATACAAATTGTTATACTGGGAAGTGGCTCTGGAATTAGATAATAGTTAGGGGCTGGGAGAATTTTGTGGTGCATTAAAGAAAAAAGCCTAGATTTTCTTGAAGAGATTCTTGGTAGAAATATAGACATTAAAGGTGTTTCTGGTGAGATCTCATAAGGACATGAATAGCATAATATTGAAGACTGGAGAAAAAAAGTCTCTTGTTATAAATAGGAAGACAACTTGGTTGAATTGTTTTCTACTGTTGGGTGGTAAACAGAACTTGTAAGCAGTGGAGTGGGTATTTAATTGAGCAAATTTGCAAATAAGGTGTTGTCAACCTAAAATAACAACAGAAAGAGTGGCTCTTAAAAAATGAATTTACTCAAGAATAGATAAGAGATTAAATCTGGGAAGATAATTGCCATAGAGAACCATAAAGGGCCACAGGTGTACCCACAGAGGCAAAGCAAGGCAAGGGTTTTTAAAGACAGAATAAATAGAGTTACATAAGTTAATTTGAAATATTTGTTCTTGGTTATGGGGATTAAAGGCTGAACATGCATCAGTTCAAAGGCTGAACAGACAGTTGCTGGGCAGATGTCCTCGCAGAAGTATTCTTCGTGTAAGGTTGTAGTGGCCATTGTAAAAAACTGTGTTTTTCAGAGAATCCTTGTAATATTTTATCACAGGCATATGTGCATGAGAGCCTTTCCTTTATGGCCTCCCAGCTCTATTTTTGTTAGGGATTTGCATAAATGACTCCATTTTGATTCTGACAACTTTTTTAGTGTTAATTATGTGCCTTGGTTTCTCCTTATTGCATATATAGCAAAATGTGAGAAGAAAGAGATAAACTCAGGAAAGAACTGTTAATCAAAGTAGAATTGGCACTGGATTCTTTGGATGGGTTTCTAACTTGTGCAGATTTTAAAGTATGCTAAACTAGGCTGTTTACTGTTAGGAAAGCATTCTCTGGAGAAAGCTTGGAGTACGTGTCTGGATAACTTTTGCTGAAGGAATTGTGTGTATGACTCCTGGATCCAATCAACCCTCTCAACAAAAGCCAATAATAGGGCTGGAATTTTCTAGGAAGAATGTGTGGAGAATGCTCTTGTCTCATAGTATGTACACCCATGGCTTACATGGGAGACAGACAAGATGTCTGAGACTACTGTTTTAGCAGAAACGCTGCCAGCTTGGACAAAAGAGGACAGAGACAGAATGAAATGAAGAATGGGTGTTCGGCTTTTGAGATTCTATAGGTAGGAAGTGAGCTGATAGGGATCATTGATTGAGAATATATGCTACCCTTCTAGAGACAAAATGACTCCAAGGGCAAAGCCAAGCATGCGGACAGAGGCCGGAGGGGTGGGTGCAGAGGGGTATGGAGCCGGCTGCTGCCAGAGCTTCTGTGAGGTAATACATTTTTTGTTATTTTAAGTTACCAAGATTGTAGTAATTTGTTATGGCTGCCTCAGGAAACAAATACATTCATATTTCCTGAATTTTTCATTCTAATTGACATTCTATTTTAGATAACACTTTAAACCATCTTCCCAACAGAATGTGTGACTGGCAATTTCTCTCTCTCTCTCTCAACTTCTCTCCTTTTCCTTCCGTTCCTCTCCCTTTCTTGTGTACATGTAAAAGCTAGATAAAAGCAGAGTAGAAGATAATATGGTATCATGAAAATAATTTTGAATTAAAGTCAAACTAGTTTTAAAGTCTGTTCCCTCACTGTATAAACTTGAGCAACTGAGTTAACCCCTCTGAACCTACTTATTTTTGTTGTTGTTGTTTTTTGTTTCTTTTCTTTTGAGACAGAGTCTCACTCTGTTGCCAGGCTGGAGTGCAGTGGCGTGATCTCGGCTTACTGCAACCTCCGCCTCCCGGGTTCAAGTGATTCTACCTCAGCCTCCCGAGTAGCTGGGACTGCAGGTGCCCACCACCATGCTCAGCTAATTTTTGTATTTTTAGTAGAGATGGGGTTTCACCATGTTGGCCAGGATAATCTCGATCTCTTGACTTTGTGATCCATCCCATAGAAATAATAATAATGAAGTTGAGAAGAGATTTAAGTAAGAAAATATATTTAAATTGGCAGGCACAGTGCATAATAAATTCCTCCTCTTTATGCCAGTAGGAACACTACGTTATGAATGTAATCATTGCAACTTTTGAATAAATAAAATGGTTTTAATTGATATGACAATTAAAAGAGATTGATCAGAAAAGTGGATCTTTTGCAGTCATTGCAAAGCCTGCAATGATACAGATGCAAATACTTATGGCCCCCGAGACTTTGTTGAAGAATTATTTTTAAGAATGGCTTCTTGTTAAACTTCCAAGTAGAAAAAAATGTTCCACATTCAGAGGAAAATAAATGATTGAATCAATGGGAAAGAGAAAAAATAATTTTATTAATTCTGTCTGCATTAGCTGATCCTGATTATTTAACTAAAACATACTGAAAACCTCCTGGTTTCTCAAATGACTTTAATGATTAATAAATATCTTTATTTATGGTCTTTGCTCATATTTGATTTCATTTCTGAAGACTTACAGTGAGTACGTGCCGAGGTTTTCATCTCTCTGGAGGTAGAGCCTTGTTAGCTTCACATGGGGCATGGTAAGGATACCTTAAAAGGATGTATCTATTTTTATTGATTGCTTCTACAACTTACATTTGCCTCCCTTTATGCATGTACCAAAATTCTGAAGTTGAAAAATTGATTATTTAAAATTATCATCATCCTAAAACCTCAAATGAGTTTGAAATAATTTTGTAGTAGAATTTCCTGAAGGGTAAAGAAGACTCATCTATCAATTTATGCAATGTCTCTTAACTATTTCTATTCCCAACTTAAAACTACACTTAAAATATTGACTCTACATTGTTTGCTCTTCCCCAGTTATCTCAACCCTAGTTGTACATTAGAGTCAGAATGACTGCAATTGGGACATAGTATTATAAACATTAAGTATTAGAAAATTTCAAGAATATTTAAGAGTAAAGAAATATGATGTATTTCCACATAACCAACTTCAACAACAAATTTATGGCCAATCTTGTTTCATCTGTTCCTTGTTTCATCTGTCCACCCAATTCTGGATTATGCTGAACCAAATCAAAGTCATCAAATAATTTCTTGTGGGAATAGTTTACATAGATATTTCATATAGAAACTATTTGAAACAAAACCATAACATTTTTATCATATGTAAAGTAACAGTAATTCCTTAGTATCATCAAATATGAGTACTCATATTCCCCTGAATATCTTGTAACAATTTTGTATAATTTCTTTAAATTTGAATTCAAATATTTATACTTTGCAATTGATGGATACATTTTAAGTCATTTCTATAGAATCCCCTTCTATATCTCTTTATTTGTTTGCTATTTAGGTATTGAGTAAATGTTTGATATGGTCCAATGTAGTTGCTCCTAGCCATAGTTAGCTATTAAATTTCAATCAATTAATAGTAAAAAGAATACAAAATTGAATTATGTACGATTTACAATGTTACAGCTGGCACATTTGCATATTCCAAGTGTTTCATAGCCCCATGTGGCTAGTGGCTACTCTACTGAAGAATGAAGAAAAAGACCAATCCCATTACTGCAGAAAGTTCTTAGAGTGCACTGCTGTCATTTCCCAATGTAAGTTTTATTTTCCGATTCTACCCCAACATGTCAGTTAATCTGATATAATCCCTCTACTTCCTGTAGATTGATAGTCATATTTAGATCTTGATTCGATTTACATTCAATATTTTGCCCAAACTATGACATAGTCCACCTACATCAGAAGGTACGTGATATCTGGTTGTTTCTTTTTTATGATGTCAGTAGTCACTTATGATTGTTGTCTCATTTTAATAAAAATGATACATTTTGATTTTCTCTGTAATAGTCATTCTTTTTTCTTTGTTCCTGTACTTTTTTTTTTTTTTTATATTTTTTTTTTTTTTTTTTTGGGTTTTTTTTTTTTTTTTTTTTTTTTTTTTTTTTTTTTTTTTTTTTGAGACGGAGTTTTGCTCTTGTTGCCCAGGTTGGAGTGCAATGGTGCAATTGCAGCTCACCGTAACCTCTGCTTCCTGGGTTCAAGCAATTCTCCTGTCTCAGCCTCCCAAGTAGCTGGGATTATAGGTGCCCACCACTATGCCTGGATAATTTTTATATTTTTAGTAGAGACAGGGTTTCATCATATTAGTCAGGCTGGTCTCGAACTCCTGACCTCAGGTGATGAGCCCACCTCAGCCTCCCAACATGCTGGGATTACAGGCGTGAGCCCCCACGCCTAGCCAACATTCTTACCTGTAGAATTATGGTAGATTTATTGGAAGTGGTGCTGATTACCAATAGACTTGTATCTTTGCCTCTAGTATTTCAGATCCCTGTTTTCCTCTGGGGGAATGAAAAAATCAGCTAACGATCTCACATTGTTTGTAGATTTTAGCTTACATTTTGTATTAATTTGTTCAAGAGACAGAGATCCTACCTTTCTGGGTAGTCAATTACTTTATTTTTATTCATTTATATATAATAATTTTAAAATCCTTTATACAATAATATTGTATAAAGATGACAGATTAATATGAACAACTAATAATTGATCCATCCAAACTTCACTAAAGCTATCATATTTTTTTTCAGAGACATAGACCCACAAAGACAGAAGAGAAAAACCACTGCAACAGCATTTTGGGTGTTAGAAAGCAGATGGGCAAGGACTACCCACTTAGCAAACACTAACCTAGAAATAGAAAAAACTGTGAAAGAACCAAAATTGAACTGTAAAATTTTCAAAAACCTCAGGAACTAGCAGTTATGGAACCGAGAGTGAAGTAATTTGCTGTTAAAGAAGATTTAAGGATGTTAAAAAAGATTCCTGGATAATCTCTTGCATATCATTTGATCACCCTTCAATTACTCTGTCAGTGCTCTGGAGATTTGGGTGCTAGGTGAAGGTGAAACTGTGCCTGGACCGGACTGTTGAGGGCAAACAAACAGTATCATAAAGAGAATGAATAGATCACTTACATATAAATACTGATATTTTTGTCCCTTACTTCCGCTTGACTTCTAGAACATGGGAAACCAGACTTCTATTCTATAGCAGGAGACTAGAAGATCTGTCTCTGGAAAATTTGCCTTCCCATAAGAGAAGAAAACAAAGATACTGATGATACTGACATCCTGGTTTTCCTGAAAACTGGCCATATCTTTCTGCAGTAGAGTTCAAGTTTGCTAGTCCCCACTTGGATGCTCAGAGCTTTTATCTGCTTTTGAGCTCTCCATTCCATCTTAATTATAAGCAAGTAAATAGATTACCAAACATCTTGGGGAAAAATCTTTAATGAGAAAGATAGAAACCAAAATAAACCAATAGGAAAAAACCAGCATCTTGGAGAAAACAAAGATGAAGAAAGAAAAAATGAACTTGATATTAATATCCTAAGAGTGGTAATAGAGGCTATTGCATTTATAAAACTAAAACAAAATGACACAAAGGAAATTATCAGAGAACATAATAAAAACTAAAATATATGCATAGTGGGAAAAAGAGTCCTGTGAAGATGTTAGGATATAAAGTCTGGGAGCTCTCTCAGAGATTTAAGCAAAAAGACAAAGACAGAGTAGAAAGTGTTACAAAATTAGACAACTACTTGAAATCTTGGGATTTGTCAACAAACATGCTGGAAGCAAGAAACAATGTGTGATGACTTCAAATATCTGAAAGAAAATTGTTTCCAACTAACGAATCTATTTTTTGCACAGATACCATGAATTATATTTCAGACTTACAAGAAAAAGAAAATTTAATTTCTTATTCACCTTTCTTTAGAAGGTACAAGAGGATGTGTTCTACAAAAATGAGCAACTTAACCAATAAGGTTGAATAGAAAGATGGGATGGGAACAGGAAACAGATGTTTAAACACAGGAAAATGAGAGAGACTCTCTACAATGGTGGTGAAAAGGAAATCCCAGGTTGATTGCTGTGGTCTAGGCATAGATGATAACCCATGAAGATGGCTGCAATTTGGAAAATTGGTGACTGAGTACAAGGTAGAACTTCCTATTCATAGCAATCCGCCCACAGAGTGAAATGATAGGCACAGTGGATGTCAATGGAGCTATAGCTTTCACTTTTACTGATCAAATCCATAATATTGAGATATGACTGAGACTGGATGAGAAGACAATGAGAAGTATGTTATTATCACATATGAGACCTTGCATCTCTTTCAAATAACTTTTTGATAAGAACCTTCTGCTCCCCAATGTATTACAATGCAGAATAAAATGCAAACTTAGTCAAATATGAATTCTTCTGAAAAGGAAAACCTGTTTATACATGTGTAAAATTCCTCCCCCCCAACCCTAAATTCATATTCACTGGGAATCTTAGAATGTGGTCTTATTTGAAAACAGGGTCTTTGCAACTGTAATTAGTTAATAAGAGGCCATACTAGATTAGGATGAGCTCTACATTCAGTGACTGGTGCAAAGAGGAAAGGACACCAAGTAACACAGGGAGGAAGGAGGTAAGAAGGCAGGCAGATCAGAGAGATGCAAGGGCAAGCCAAGAAATGCCAAAAACCACCAGCAAGCACCAGAAGCTAGGAAGAGCCAAAGCACTCTTCTTCCCTAGCGCCCACAGAGGAAGCATGGCACTGCTGACACCTTGATTCACAATTCCTGCCTCCAGAAATGTGACAGAATAAATATGTGTTGTATTAAGTCAGCCAGTTTTTGGTAATTTACATGCAATTAATATGTTTAATATTTAGAGGTTCAGAATTTCAAGTTGATAAAATATAACTGTTTCTATGAAAACTGGGTATTACACCTTTGATCTAGAAGTGCAACTCATTGCCATTTTTTAAAAGGAAAATCACATCAACTTATTTCAGTTTCAAGTTGTAGTCCCAAACTGTCTAGTCCATCACTATGTTGTGTTAGGACTGTTTGCAGGAAGTTGTGATCTGTCCTTTTGAGCAGACAGCCACGCTGACTATGAAGGGATGTGTTCTCGGTAAGGATGGCTTGGGGAAGGTCAATTCCGATTCATTCCTCCTGCTCTGCTCTCTTAGCACCTCCCAGCTGCCTACTATGTCACCAGACTCCCTCCTTCATATTCTATGTAATTGTCCATATGAAGCAACTGAGAAGGTTGCTTTCCTTCTAACACCTTCCTAAGAGTTCACATCACTATTTCCATGTGTCCTGGAGAGATTCCACATTAAACATAGACAGACTCTATTCTATGCTCTTAAAATATTTCTATCTCTTACGAAAGAAAATAAACCACAAACTGAATTCTGAATGGTCAGAATATTTACAGAGAATGGAATACTCACATGATTTTAGAATGAGAAGATATATATTAGTCCGTTTTTACACTGCTGATAAAGACATACCCAAGACGGGGCAACTTATAAAAGAAAAAGGTTTGTTGATTGGACTTACAGTTCCACACGGCTGGGGAGCCCTCACAATCATTTTGGAAGGCAAGGAGAGGCAAGCCACATCTTATGTGGGTGGCAGCAGGCAAAGAGAGAGCTCGTGCGGGAAATTCCCGTTTTTAAAAGCATCAGATCTCGTGATACCCGTTCATTGTCACGAGAACAGGATGGGAAAGACCTGCCCCTATGATTCAGTCATCCCCCAACAGATCCTTCCCACAACACGTGAGAATTATGGGAACTACAAGAGGATGTATGTGGATTGAATAACAAACCTGCACGTTATGCACATGTACCCTAGAACTTAAAGTATAATAAAAAATAAAAATAAAATAAAAAAAGAAATCCTTTATGTTTTTCAAGAATATTAAGAAGTATAAGTTTTAGCCACATCAAACATAATGCAAATAATTATTCCCAGATTTCAGCCAATTTGCTAAATGGCGCACTCGCAGGAATTAAGGAATTCATCCTGATTCTTCTGATGGTCCTTTTCATATCTTATACTCTCAGTACTTTTGGGGTTTCCTTTCTGGAATAAAAGTAAAATCTTTTTTTTCCTACCTTGAGGAACTTTAGGAGATTTCAGAAGATAAATGCTCTTTAAATTCATTGTGGCACAAGAGGTTACTGGAAAGAAAAAACACATTTGCCTATTTGGACTTCCACCAAATGTTATAATTGGTATTAGAAGATGTGCAAGAATGGACTCGTTTGTAGTAGAATTTAGATGTGACTCATTTTAGTCATGGAACCAATTTTATAATGTATAAACTAGATATAGGTAAAAATAAAAGAGCAAAAGGAAATGTTCTTCTGTAGCATTGCAGAACCCATACATGGATATTCCCTTGACTCTTTTCCTGTGGTTATGGCAGACATCTTTGCCATGCAGATAGAGTTGTTTCCTTTTGCAGACAAATGGGTTTCCTGATAGCACTTTGCCAGGAAGTCAATTTTCCTCATCAACCATAGGTTGTTTTTTCCATTTTTGTTTCTTGTTTTTCTGGGCAAGATAACCACACCTGTTATGTAGAGATGAGATAAAGAAATACGTCATCAGTGAAGTCAGTGGATCAATTGGCCATGCAGTAGACCGTTGTAACCTGTTAATTCTCCTTAGGAGCAGATGGCTCTAACAGATGCTATCTTAAAGTGAAGTGGGCAAAATGAAGTGAGGAATGTAAATGAATAGAGGCACATAATAGCACAGTAGAGAAATTACAGTATATAGAGAATACTGAAAAGTAATGACCAGAAGCATAGGAATTGAATCAAAAGAGGTAAGTGTTATAGAAACAGAGAAAAAAAGAATTTCAAAAAAGAGCGATTAGCAGTTATTTATTCTAGAGACGCTGCATAATAGGGCCTAAGGTTTTCCTGTGGGATCTTGTAATATGGGCTATTTTTGACACAGTATAAAATAATAACTAGTGTTGTTATCAAGAGGACTAGTGTTGTTATGAGACAGCATGGGTAGTTTACATTGAGCTAAGGAGTGAATGAGCCATGAGAAAGTGCAGAGTAAGTGCCAACTTCTCATTTAATAAATTTACTGTGAAGGGAAGAATAGAGTCATGATAGTATGTAGATAATTAAGCTGTAGCCTTTGGCATCTAGGACTAACGGTATACAAGAGGGAAACAAAAACATTCAGATATTAAATATGGTTGGCCCCTGTGTCTGTGGGTTCTGCGTCTAAGAATTCAATCAACCATGGATTGAAAATATTGGGGGAACAAAACAATAAGAAATAATACAAACAGAAAATACAGTATAACAACTATTTGCATAGCATTTACATTGCATTAGGTATTATAAGTAATTTAGGGATGTTTTAAAGTATACCAGAGGATATGTGTAGATATATGCAAATAATATACTATTTTATATAAAAAACTTGAGCATCTGCAGATTTTGGTGTGCCTGAGGAGTCTTAAAACCAATTCCTCGTGAATTCCAAGACATGACTTCAGAGTGTAGTGAATGCTAGGGTAAAGGCGGCCTTAGGTTCTTTGAGAATACAGAGAGATACTTTTTTTTATTATTATTATACTTTATGTTCTAGGGTACATGTGCACAATGTGCAGTTTTATTCCATATGTATACATGTGCCATGTTGGTGTGCTGCACCCATTAACTCATCATTTACATTAGGTATATCTCCTAATGCTATCCCCACTGCCCCCCGCCCCACCCCACAACAGGCCCCAGTGTGTCATGTTCCCCTTCCTNTGAGCATCTGCAGATTTTGGTGTGCCTGAGGAGTCTTAAAACCAATTCCTCGTGAATTCCAAGACATGACTTCAGAGTGTAGTGAATGCTAGGGTAAAGGCGGCCTTAGGTTCTTTGAGAATACAGAGAGATACTTTTTTTTATTATTATTATACTTTATGTTCTAGGGTACATGTGCACAATGTGCAGTTTTATTCCATATGTATACATGTGCCATGTTGGTGTGCTGCACCCATTAACTCATCATTTACATTAGGTATATCTCCTAATGCTATCCCCACTGCCCCCCGCCCCCACCCCACAACAGGCCCCAGTGTGTCATGTTCCCCTTCCTGTGTCCAAGTGATCTCATTGTTCAATTCCCACCTATGAGTGAGAACACGCAGTGTTTGGTTTTCTGTTCTTGTGATAGTTTGCTGAGAATGATGGTTTCCAGCTTCATCCATGTCTCAACAAAGGACATGAACTCATCCCTTTTTATGGCTGCATAGTATTCCATGGTGTATATGTGCCACATTTTCTTAATCCAGTCTGTCACTGATGGACATTTGGGTTGGTTCCAAGTCTTTGCTATTGTGAATAGTGCCACAGTAAACATACGTGTGCGTGTGTCCTTATAGCAGCATGATTTATAATCTTTTGGGTATATACCCAGTAATGGGATGGCTGGGTTAAATGGTATTTCTAGTTGTAGATCCTTGAGGAATCGCCACACTGTCTTCCACAATGGTTGAACTAGTTTACAGTCCCACCAACTGTGCAAAAGTGTTCCTATTTCTCCACATTCTTTCCAGCACCTGTTGTTTCCTGACTTTTTAATGATTGCCATTCTACCTGGTGTGAGATGGTATCTCATTGTGGTTTTGCGGCCAACAGACACATGAAAAAATGCTCATCATCACTAGCCATCAGAGAAATGCAAATCAAAAGACACTTATTTTTTTTGAAAGGGAAGCCCTAGTGGTCAAGAAAAGCCTTACAGGTTTGAGAAAGAGACTGGATGGGTACAACTTTAGTTTCTCTGCATAATACTGTTCTAGACAAGTTGTTTTCTTGTGGCAAGGTAGATTGACAGATTAATCTGAGTATTTTCTCAACTTTTATCTCTCTTATCATTTTCTTTTCCCACTCTCACCCAGCACAACCCACACTGAAGTGGAAGCAAAGAGGAAAGAAAATTGCCAAGTTAAGTATGACATAATAATTCTTTTCTTAGACACCTTCTTACAGAGCTAGTTTTTGGATACTACAGAATAGTGGCCTGAGGTAAGATGAAGCATAATGCTGAGTAGGAACAGATTTTAAATTGGCAGAAAAATATACTTTAGAGAAAAAAGAGAAATTTTTTAAAAAATTAATAGTAGTATTGGTTTTAATACTGCTGTTTTATTGCAGAGAAGCAGGCTGAAAAGTTGGAAGGGACTCAGATGATGAGCTGGACTCAAACATGAATATTCCTTATAACTTATGTACAACTGTTTGTTTGTTTGTTTGTTTTTTAGCATTCCTGAGTACTTATAAATGTCCCTATACATTGCAAGAGAAAATGGAATATAAATGTATTATAAATTGAATAAGATGCAAGTAAACCTAATCAAAGAAAGTATCTCTACAGGCCCGGGCGGGAGTAGGTCAATCACTGCAAATGGAAACCTCAATGCCTTCATCTATGAATGGCTAGTAATAATATTACCTACCATAGTGTCACTGAGAATGTTAGATGGCATACCACTTTAATACATCTGCCTAGAGGAGAAATGGATGTATTCTACATGAAAAGAAATATTATTATTTATCTGGACCCTCTTCAGTTTTTAAATATACCAGTTCCAGTATTTAGTAAAAAATAGATACTAAGTATATAAGAAACATGACTATATAACTGAACAAGAGAAAAAACAGACAATAGAACCAGACACATAATTGACCCTCATTTTGGAATTAGCCAACCAGGACTTTAGAAGGAGTATAATTTATATTTTCAAAAAAGGGAATAAAATAAATTATTAAAGAATTTCAATAAAAATGAATGCATTAGAGAATCAAATAAAAATTATATAGATGAAAAATGCAATACCCGTTATTAAGAATTTAGCAGAATTTACATTAGGGGACTAGAAGGCAGGCTGATAGAGAATATCTGAATGGTAGTTGAGAAGTGATAAAAAAGATGAAAGATAAATAATACAGCAAAAGTAATATAAAAAACAGTGAAAAGTTATGGTAATAAGCAGAACAATGAGGCTTCCCCAAGATGTCCATATCCTATTCTCTAAAACCTATGAATGTGTTATCTTACATGGCAAAAGATACTAAAGATGTGACTTCATTAAAGATTTGGGGATAGAGAGACTATCCTGGATTTTGTGGGTGAACATAATGTAATCACAGGGTCTCTTGTAAGGGAAAGAAGAAAGCAGAAGAGTAAAAAGTTAGAGACAGAGGTGTGAAGATAAATGTAATTTCTGGCTTGGAAGATAAAAAGAGAGCCATCAGCTAAAGAATGCAGGCAGCCTCTAGAAACTGGAATAGGAAAGTCAAATG
The DNA here is from genome assembly GCF_001698545.2 of Rhinopithecus bieti. Taxonomy (NCBI): domain Eukaryota; kingdom Metazoa; phylum Chordata; class Mammalia; order Primates; family Cercopithecidae; genus Rhinopithecus; species Rhinopithecus bieti. The sequence goes on along the minus strand of NW_016815023.1, from coordinate 328,437 downwards.
ATTCTTTCCTAGAGCCTCCAGAAAGGATACAGCTCTGCTGACATCTTGATTTGAGCCCATAAAACTCATTTTGGACTTCTGATCTCTAGAACTATTAATATAAGATAACAAACTTGTGTTGTTTTAAGATACAATGTTTGTGATAATTTGATAATGTCTTAATTTTATCTTAATCTGACAAATATTGATTATAGAAAACCTATAGAAATATTCAATTATAAATTATTGAACACTTACACATCAGGAATAAAACAAGGTTATCTGCTATACTGACATTTAGTTCACATTCACCCAGGTAGTAAATAGTACAATAAAGCAATAAAACTAAAGAAAATGCAAATCTCTAATTTTTTTTACAAACAATATAATATGTACAATGAAACATTTGAAAGAAAGCATAGAAAGAAAAATGACTGTGTGGATAAGCAAAGGTTTTTTCCAAACAGAACAAAATTTACTAAACATAAAGGAAATCATTAATACATTCGACTACATTAAAATCAATAATTTATTTTAATCAAAAGAGATTAAAAGTATGAAAAGGCAAGTTACAGAATTGAGAAAAAGCTGCAAAACAATAACTTTCAAAGGACTCAAACCATTCTAGATACATATCAAGAATATATACAAACTTCTTACAAACATTTAAGAAAAGAGTAGATTACCAAATAAAAAGAGCATTGGACAAAAAACTTGAGACATTTTCACAAAACAAGATGCCCACACCATCCATAAACATTTGAGGAGGACTGAACTTTGTTAGTTATCAGAGATATACAAATTAAAATGCAATGCAATACAACTTCACAGACACTACTTTGGCTATAATGAAGTGAATTGCTGGTAAGGTTGTGGAAAAATTGGAACATTACATACCACCAGTGAGACTGCAAATTGTGCAACTCTTTGGAAAACACTTTGGCAGTAACTGCTGTAACAGTACATATGGAAACCCTATGACCAGATATTCTATTTCTAAATATATTCCCCCAAAGAACTGCATATATACATATATGATAATCAAAAGATATGCATAGTAAAATTTATATAGAAAACATGTGTAATAGTCTCAAACTGGAAAAAACCTAGATGTTTATCAGTAGCATAACAGATAATGCTAAACTTCATTGAGAATAAATAAAATGAAACTACTCACAAAATAATGAGTAATTTTCACAAGCACAGTTTAAAATACATATTGTAGGGGGGCGGAGCAAGATGGCCAAATAGGAACAGCTCCAGTCTCCAACTCCCAGCGCAAGCGACACAGAAGACCGGTGATTTCAGCATTTTCAACTGAGGTACTGGGGTCATCTCACTAGGGAGTGCCGGACAATTGGTGCGGTCAGCTGCTGCAGCCTGAGCAGCGAGAGCTGAAGCAGGGCGAAGCATCACCTCACCTGGGAAGCGCAAGGGGGAAGGGAATCCCTTTTCCTAGCCAGGGGAACTGAGACACACAACACCTGGAAAATCGGGTAACTCCCACCCCAATACCGCGCTTTAAGCAAACGGGCACACCAGAAGAATATATCCCTCACCTGGCC